>NC_053169.1:10950500-11250500 GCF_016835505.1 Polypterus senegalus
AATCGCCAATCCACCTAACCTGCATGTCTTTGGATTGTGGGAGGAAACCGAGCGCCCGGAGGAAACCCACGCAGACACGGGGAGAACATGCAAACTCCACGCAGGGAGGACCCGGGAAGCGAACCCGGGTCTCCTAACTGCGAGGCAGCAGCGCTACCACTGCGCCACCGTGCCGCCCGCCAATTAGAACAGTTACTGCTAATTTCGAGTAAACAGTAACTGGTCTCAGCAGCACTTCAAATGGGAGTTCAATGCAAGGATGTGTATTGCAACCTTGATTTAGATTAATGGAGCATCAGCATTCCTGCCAGGCAGTAGAGCACTCCAGAACTTTGGGAACAAACAGTTGAAAACTCCTGTCTCCTACAGTGTGTAGTTGTATTTATCTGTGGAACTTTAAGCTGACCTACAGAACATTTCGTTACTGCAGTTTATGGTCTGGAATATATGCTTGGCATTAGTAAGTTTTTGTCAAGTGAAAAAGTTTTGGGGGAAGAGGGAACTGGAGACTTGATTTCTTACAGGTTTTGGTGTCAAAAGGATGACTTTAAAATTGATTTTCATCTTATCTGAAAGCTTAGTAAGTACTGTATTTCTGAATTGACCCAAGTTTATCTAATCTAGTTAACAAATGTAATGACAAAGCATTAAATTATTGTCAAAGATGTGTCCTAAATTTCATATGAACTTTGACAAATTAAAGGTCTTGCTGTGTGCTGTAAGAGTTGTCAGATGTTTTCCTTCTTGCTCAGATTTAAGCAGTTTTCATTCAAAAAATGTTTCGCTTAATAAAAACAATTAAGTATGTGGTTGATGGAGTATAATTGCATGGACTTAGTAAAGGACTTGGTCAGCAAGCTTCTGTGAACACTCCAAAAAAAGTCTTAACGTTTTGGCTGTATAACTTTCATCACATGCACCTAACCTATCAAGTGCTATACAACCCAGAAAAACACATGCTTTGGATCGCACAACTTTTATTCTTTTCTTTTGATATTTTTCCCCCAGAACACTAATACAGTGTTGTAAGGCTTTAATTTGGAATTGCAACCTGCTCCGTAATTGTGTTAAAATGTTTTCATTTAGTAAGAAAGTTTCCTCTCTTAAAGGTTAGAGCCAGGCCCTGTTTTAGAAGATGAAGCAACATTTCTCTCTCGCTTGGAATGCATTTGGAAAGGCTTCATCAATATGCCTTCTGTGGCAAAGTTTGTAATTAAAGCGTATCCTGTGTCTGGTACATTTGATCACCTAACAGAGGTATGTTTATTTTGTTTTTAAAAATCCATTTCTGGAAATTATAAAGTGGAACTTTGGTGTAGTGTCCTTGCTTTCTTGTTTAAGTCTCCTATTATGAGGATGTCTTGTTAATAAAGACACCACATCACAAAGACTATCTTACTGTGTACGATCTTCCCGAATGCTTATTTTTTTTACTTTTATATATTTTAATGCTTTTGTATTTTATTTGCCTAATGAACTAGTTAAACATTACTGAAATACATAAGAAAAACATTTTTGCACCATTTTGAGGTGAGATCCCCTTTCACAGTAATGGGATTTGAACTGGCAACCTCCCAGATACCAATGCAGATTCTTATCCACAAAGCCACCACTATAATATAATATAAAATAAACATATTATATAAATATATAAATATACACACACACACATAATGTGCACCAGATTTGTCTTTTAAAAGTAATACATTGTGCATTATTCTGAAAACAACATTCATCTGAAATGAAGGCCTTTTTTGACACAAGTGAAAGTGAGCAATGCTGCTTTGGCCTCCACTACCTAAAGCTTTTGACCCAAGTTAGGTATTGGTGTGTAAATGGATTGCAAATTTGATCAAGATATGCTAGTAGAAAACTTCACAGGTGCAGTATTGCTGTTTGTGTCTGCGGAAAATTCTAATCTGCTGATGTTCATTATATAAATGGTGTCTTCATTACATACAGTAAATGGTGGCCCCCAATTCAGCTCAGAGTAGTAGTGTGTTTTTGATAGGTACATCTTGGGTACATATTCCATTTCCATAATTAGTCTCTGCCATTGTTTCTTGATTATATGAACTGTATGAAACTGTTGTGAAGTTTGCAGAATAGTTTGCCAGATTAGCAAGCAGAAGCAAGAGCAGTGGATAAAGTGTTAGAGGCCTAGTTATGCCTGTTTTTCCAATGCATGGATACTTCCTTTGTACTTGAATCAAGTGTGTTAGCTTTTTAAAAGGTTTCACAAGACTAACCCAATTGGCATGCAAATTTTAAAAAATGTAAGATTTTATTCCTGTTTGTAATTTATTTCTAGGATCTACCTGACAGTATCCAGGTTGGTGGTAGAATATCGCCACAGATGGTTTGGGATTATGTTGAGAAAATACGGGCCTCGGGAACTAAAGTAAGTGCTGTTTAGCAAAGTTGCCTATTTATTAATAGCTTCATGTTTCTCTCTAGTTTGGTTACTCCCGTTTTGGGGGGATTGTGCAGCATCAGGCACAAAGCAAGAACTGGCATCAGTCATCACAGGGTATAAGAAACATAACCTACACTTATTCATACAGAGCCAATGTAGAGTTCTCAGTTTGCCCAACAGGAAAGAGTTTAGGATGATGAAGGAAAGCAGTCTTTTAATCCAATGCAGGTTAACTTGTCCAAAATAATTATTACAGTGACTTAATTGTTAAAATATGATTATAAAGAATTTCAATTGAATAAAATAATGCAAAATTCAGTAGGCAATAAAAAAAAAACACTTAGAAAAATTGTATATTAATAAACATATTCTTCTTTATCTTAGAAGGTTTTGTGTGTATGAGCTATTTTTAAAGCACAGAATTCTATACTTTCATGGGGAAATAAAATATTATATTCTGGAAGCTCCTGTGTAGGCAACTACTGCCCATGTAATAAGTTCATGGAGGAAAAGCACAGTCTTAAGTAGTAAATTTAATTTGTATTTCTGAATACATCTCATAATTTCTTAAGCCCACACTTCTTCATTTCTAGATGGAGTTGCCTCAGCCGTAGCTCATCTGCACAGACATATGTTAAACATAACTGTGACAGGCAAAAGTGGGGCAGATGCAGGCATAACAGAGAAGTCACTATTACCTACTTATTCAGATTTGTTTGTTAGGGCTGTCACAGATTTACTGTCTGAATGAAGAAAATAGTTTGTTGTAACACAAATGTTCAAGGAAAGGAGACACACACAGCAGAATACAGCAGATCTTTTTACAGTACAAACGCATGATAGCCGGTTGTTTAGGTTTTCTTTGCTGTACATCTGTTTAAACTTTGAGCTCAGTCTCTCGTCCAGCCCACCCACTGTTCAATCTTATTCAGTCTGGCAAATGGCTCAGATCAGTCAACACCAGGACTACAATGTTTAATAAAAATACTTACCCATAAACTGTGAAATGCATGAATTTAACAACTTGACCTTATGTGCTGTGGGCAATAATGATGAATTCATCTGAGTGTGTTTATGGGCTATTGGGGACTGATAAGTACTCTTGCCCTTATGTTGTATATTTTACATTGATGTTTTATTTGCATAAGATTCAACAAATCAAATTCCTTACAAGTCATGTTCGTAGTGCTGTGGCAGGGCTCAGACAGAACTACCCACCTGTAAAGAAGACTCACCCTCACACTAAAAGCCTGATTAGTTCACTCATGAAAGCAAAAGGACACCTTGCTGCAGATCTACCTCCATCTTGTTCATAGTGCTGTCCCTAAACGCAGTCCTACCTATAAGAATGACACTGGGAATGTCTGTTACCAATATCCGGCCCAACACCAACTGTCCAGCCACGCTTAGTTCCCATTCTGAAATGTTTGTGAAGGTGATCAGATGCTACCGCTAGTATTGCATGTTTGAAAATCATTCCAGACTTGGTCTTTGTAACTCATAAAATTCTTTATCTACGTGGTTTGTAAAAATTAAAATAGGGTATTGTATCACTTTATTGTATATGTTCATTTTTGTAAAGAGTTGTTCATAATTCAGGGTTAACGTTTTTCAGAATTTGGAGATTTGTTTGTGTTTTTTTCATTTTGTACAACTAATTCTAGAACTCTGTCAGCTCTAAGAGTCCCATACGAAATAGGATTTCCTTTTTTTTTTCTTCTAGGAGGTATGCTTAATTCGCTTTTGTCCTGTAACTGAAGAAGATCAGATTTCATACACACTGTTGTTTGCCTACTTCAGTAGCAGAAAACGTTATGGTGTGGTTGCCAACAATATGAAGCAGGTGAAAGATATGTATCTCATACCTCTGGGGTCTTCAGAAAAAATCCCATACCAGCTTGTTCCATTTGACGGCCCAGGTATGTATAAAGTTAAATGCAGCTCAATGAACATTATTCAGATAGAATTTTAATTATTTGTATATCACATTTTTATTTACCATGTTGCTTGTTTGCTTTTTTGACAGGTTTAGAAGTGCAGCGGCAAAACCTCCTGCTTGGATTAATTATTCGGCAAAGAGTCAAGAGAGATTTTACTGCTGCTCTGTCAACAAATATTTCAGAAACAACATCAAACAGACTTTTATCGCAGAAAAAAAGCAGAGTCGATGGTTCCAGTGATAATGGATTCAAAGATAACGCCGGCGCTGCAGACGAAGATAACGAGGAAAATGATGATGATGATGACAACAGCAATGATTTTTTTAATTCCCTTTCAACTGTTTTACCAAAGCACCATGGCAAGACTTCTCAGTCTAGTGAAGATGAGGTTGAGGATGAAGAAGAGACCACAAAAGTATCTGAAGTAACTTTGCAAGAACCAGCCAAGCCTTTACGGTTTCTACCTGGAGTTTTGGTTGGATTGGATAGCCAGTCTTCTGCCTTAGACTTTGCCAGCAAGCCAATACCCGTGGATGATATTCTTCAGAGCCTTTTGGGTACCACAGAAAAAGAGGAGGAAGATGAAAACATAAGTGCGCCCACTGTTATCCCTGCTTTAGAAAGCACAGTTGCAAACAAAATTCCGTTTCTGAATGATCCAAAACCTGATCGTTTTATTGTAAAAAGGAAAGAGGCCAAAGGTAATAAATCAGAATCTTCTCCTCCTGATGAAACGTCATTTCCAGTTAAAACCAACACCGAAGATACAAGAGAACATGAAAACCCCCAATCAGCTGTTACTTCCTTACCAGTTTCCCTGAAAGATAAACCTCCTGATGTTTCAACAGAGGCATTCCTGGCCAGTTTGTCCGTGGGAAAATCTGAGTTGGATGAGTCTCTTGCAGGGAATATTCAGGGAGAACATCTTAAAGAGCCGTTAAAGGAAAATAGTGATAACAAAGGCCCCAGTAGTTTGGAGACTGCTCTTAAAGAGGCACACTCTTCTGTAACTTATGGTGCTCCTAGCGAGGATAATGGATCTTCTGCTGCAAAGTTTTCAGGGCTTTTGAGTACTGCAAGGGATCCACGCCAAGCAGCTGGCAGAACTCAACAGAGTGGCACCAGTACACCTCACTCAGATGACCAAGGTGGAGTCAAAGATAGTGAAAATGACAGCGTATTGAAAACAAAAAGTGAACTTTCAGATGCAAATGTTGTTACAGTTCCCGACGAGCGAAAAGAGCCCTGCAGTGTTCCTCTGGTCATAAATTCAAACTTACAGCCTTCCTACTTACAACCGAAAAGTGTCTCACAGGAAAGGAGTACAGACTATGCACCAGAAAAAGAAGTTACAGCGTGTAACATTGACACAATTTCCTCTTTCAGAAGTGAAGTCGGCTTTAATGTGAATTTACCACATAAGCTGCAGGGTCCTCCTGCAGGTGTGTTTACACACGCTAGTACTTCACAGCACAAATTTCCTCCACTTCACATGAGTGATGCTGAATATAACTTACAGAGTGCTCCACCATCAGGTTTTCTAAATCCAAGTAACAACGTATTGCCTGGCTTCCAGCCTCACCCTCCACCGATACCACCTTTGTTTGGTTTCCCTAGGGGACCACCTCCAATATTTCATCCTCCCGAACCTCAATTGCAAAACAGTCATGTGCCTTGGCCACCATTAGTCTTCTCAAAACCAAACTTTCCACCTCACCACACCGGCTTTGTACCTTCTGGACCGCAAGTGTCATATGACCATTCAAGGTTTACGTGTCCCACAAGCTTGCACCCTTTAAGGCAAAACAAAGGTCCCGAAAGACGCTACAGTGACCCAAGTGATAGACAAGTTCACCAATCCGACAACAGCTTTAGGAGGGACCAGAGTGAGCATCAGAGTCGTCAGAGATTTTACAGTGAATCGCACCATGAAAGAAGGGGACGACCAAATGAGAGGGACCAGGAAAGAGACAGGGGGAAGTTCTGGGATCACCATCCTGAAAAGGACAGACGGAGGGAAAGAAGTCGCAGTAAAGAGGAGAAGGAGAGAGGCCACCGTCAGGACGATCGGTACAGAGGCAAGGACAGGGACAGGCACCAAAGTTATAATTCAGAACACTCCCGATACTCTGACCGACAGAAGGACAGGCATCACGAGGAGGAGCATGAGCATCGCCACCACAAAGAAAGAGATAAGAGCCGGGAACAGGAGAAGAGTAAAAAGTACTCTGACTATGACAAAGGCAAAAGAAAATTTAAAAAAGACGAGAAGAACTCATGATAGAAATGTGAACACGTTCTATCCGCATTGTCAGCATTGTGCCAACTCCTCCTCAGTGTTAACAGTGCTTTTTATCATTTTGGCTGGTAGAAAGCCAGCTGGGTTTTTTTTAATATAAAGTGGTATTCCTGTTTTATTAATGAACATTGTACCTTAAATAGAGGTAGCTCAAACAATATTTTCAAGAACTTAACCATTTTAACAAGTTATAATGTAAGACATATCCACATTCATGACATAATTGAAATATTGCATTTTTATAATTTCATTTTTTTAATTTTTTTGGTTCATTTGAATTCAGCATATACATCATTTTCTTTGCACTATTATAAATGAAATATAATCAGGACGCACATTTTCATTTCACAAAGCCGGACTTGTGGACCGTCAGATTTAAACGTAAAAACAAGAGCTGTTGTTGTTTTTTTAATATGAGGTATGTGGCCGCCTGCCATCTTGAAGACCTTAAACTGAAAAACAGACGTATAGGCTACAAATTCTTGAAGTGATTGGTATGGTTTTGCTATGGCTGACTTAACCCCAGGATGTATTCAAACATTTCATTATGTCTCTCAGATTTGGAATCCTTTTTCATCCTCCATTTTGTAATATATGTGTCTTACTTATCATTACTTCTTAACACTTTCATAATATTCAAAGTTTTTTTTTTTTTATTATTTTATTGATTTTAGTTTGTACTTCAAAT
The DNA here is from genome assembly GCF_016835505.1 of Polypterus senegalus. Classification (NCBI taxonomy): domain Eukaryota; kingdom Metazoa; phylum Chordata; class Cladistia; order Polypteriformes; family Polypteridae; genus Polypterus; species Polypterus senegalus. The sequence goes on from NC_053169.1 coordinate 10,957,844, forward strand.
TTAAGAAAGATGTTTTTAAAGCTTGTTCATAATGATGAACATTTACAAACGTTTTATGTAAATCAGTGTAAAAAATAAAATTAGTTCTGTGAACTTCTGAGTGGATGTAAATTGCAAAGGCTACTTTATGTAGAAAAAATACTACTGATATCTTTGGTCGATATTTGGCATGGAAGCTCTACATGGTCTTTTAATTATATATACAGTACATCATGGAAATATTGAAATTCCTGGGATCGGAGCTCATTTATTTTTGTGTACAAATTTTCCAAAAAAAAAAAAAAAAGTTTGCACTTTCTGCTGTTTTTTTTTTCTTCTTCTTAAGAATCAGTCAGTTTAGTTAGCCACATGAATCGATAGCATCAAGAAATAAAAGAAGCCGCTCCGTTTGAGCAGACGCACCCACATTTCTGAAGGGTGTGCTCTTCACTTTGGAAGGGAGCCATAAAAACGGAGAGACTTGAATGGACGTGACGCTGGAGAAACACTTGAAAATGTTGCGTTATGTAGTGGCAGACTAAACAGAAGGTCAGCACCGAGGTTTGTTAAATTCATGGGTAAATGTGTCTTGGATTAAGTCATTATACATAGATCTGTAGGCTTTGGTTTTTCCAATGATTTTAAACCTGTATGATTTAGTGTGCCTTGTAGCCACAAATGCTCAATTTTAATGTTTTCTTATATAAAAAAAAAAAAATAAAATTGTTACAACAGAGAGCTATACTTGGTTTTTTAACATATGAGGTATGTGGACGTCTGCCGTCTTGAAGAACTTTATTAAATTCTAAAGCATTTACGTGCCTTTTGTTGCTTTAAAATAGGAACTATGATTATATAGGCTACTTTACACCTTTTATGTAGTAAATGGCTTTTTTTGTACAACTTGTTTTACAAGGAAATAAAAATCAAAGAGCCATGTAATTTGCTTTTAGAATTTATTTTATGTCGATGCATTGTTCATTTGTACTTTAAAAGCAAATACTCTTGTGTAAACTGCACCATTTAAGAATAAGGAGTTGTAGAGCGCTGTCTTTTTATGTCCTTTGTTTACTTTTCTGGCTCTTTGGTCTAACGGTAATTCTAACTTAAAAACCCACAGCTTTCTGGGACCGAACTGCCAGCCTCTGTTACAGTTTCGATTTGCATGCCAGGAAACCAGAAGGTGACCTTAAATGGGTGACTTTGTTTCCCCCCCAAAGGTAAGATTACAGATCCATGCAAAAGTTCAGACACCCCTGGCCAAAGTACAGTTTGTTAATATTTGAGTTAAAATCAAAGAAGCAGTGACATTTTAATTAATATCTGAATGTGTTGTTACGATTAATTTGATCAACTGAAAAAAAAAAAATAATAGTAAATGTGGTATTTGCAAATGTTTAGCTACCCTTCTAATGCTGCGGTTCATTTGAACTGGAAAGTCGGAGTTCCAGAGTTCTGAGTAGGAAGTTTCAACTGGAATGTCCCATAAAAGTCGGATTTACTGCTTGGGAGGTCAGGAGAGCCTCACCATCCCCGACGTCAAAAATCATCCAAGATGGCTGCACCACACGTCAACAGAAGCGAAAGGCTAAGTGTCATACTGATATGAGCATCTAGGTAGTGAGACATCAAGCAGAATGACACCTTTTATTATTATTATTATTTTAATTAAAGAGATTATTTCAGGCAAGTTGTAGTAATAATTATAATGTATATGTACAGTATATTCTTTAATAATTATTACATCTTGCCAGAAGGAGGGACTGAGTTGCTTTGAAAGCCTGCAAATTGTAATCTCTTTAGTTAGTGAATAAAGTTGTCATTTTGCTTGACTTCTCACTACATCCATAATGGCTAACATGGTACAACACCCTACCACTACTTAGCACTTGTGTCTCATTAAATCAGCTGTACACGCACTACTGTCCAACGTCTGTCCATAGACATGTTGCTGTGGTGTTTGGATGCACCGAATGCCATGTAATGTGTTGTCCAGCAGTTTCTCATATTCCACAAACGGTTTCCTGGTGGTGTCTATATTGGTTCCTCAAATGTTTTACTTGGAGTCTCTGAATTCTTGTTTTGGAAGTTTGTCTCATCCTTCCTTTTACAGGTTGCTTCCAGCTATGGTATATTCCTGGGCTGACTAGCATGCACAGCACATTTAAGATCTTCCCACGGGTTTTCAGTGACGTTCAAGTCTGGGGACTGAGCCACTTTGAAACTTTCAGCTTGTGTTTCCTGAGGTGGGTGCTTCATTGTAGATCTCCTAGTTTGTTTTAGGTTATTGTCTTGTAGAAGTCGTCCTCTTCTCAGCTTCAATTTCTTGATTGATATTCTCATTTACACTTACATTTATTTGCATAATAATTTTATTTATATAGTGCCGTTCCCATGCTTAGCAGATGCTTTTATCTAAAGTGACATCAGGCTGGGGAGACTGTTTGTGAAGAAGTGGTACAAGACAAGGGTACAAATTTGACCATCACAAGTTAAGAGCTCGGAACAAAGTGCACGTGAATTACAAGTCTTGTACAACTTAAAGATGACAAAACCTAACCACTAATGTCAGTCAGACAGCTTCACAGAACGATACTCAAATATTGTCCCTGTCCCAATTTGTCTGGGAGTTTAAAATCTAAACACTGTCTCCGAAGTGACGTGTGCCTTTTGGGGCTCAATAGATTTCTCTGTTTCCATCTGGCTGGCTTTCTCTGGGACTTGTATGTCTAATATTTTGTTTCCTAGATCCGTAGTTATAAAAAATGAACTTGATGCTTCGGCTGCATACTTGTGTAAATTTGTGTTTCTGGGGATGTGTTCGGGTTAGGATTATAATGAAGTGTGGTTGTGAAACCAAGTCAGAAGTGGGTGACTTTAGTGAACTGCTCAGGATTCTGGTGCATGCGTTGCTTCAGTTACATAAACGGCGCCCCACAGCGTTAATGGAGCACATTCTGTGTTATTAGACTTTGAGGACAGAGAGGGGGCCACAACATGAGCCCCTATGTTTCCATCATGGAGAGGTTTGGAGGGATCCCAGAACACATGGTGCTTGAATTGTATAAATGGCGCCCCTTGATATTCATAGAACGCATTTAGCATTATTAGACGTTAAGAACAGAGAGGGCTCCAGAACGTGTGTCCCTATGTTTCCATCATGCAGAAGTTTTCGGGTCGGGGATTCTGGTGTGTGTACCCCTTGAGTGTTGCCATGTTGCCTAAAGAGATTGACTGGCTGTGAACATGACGCCCGACTGAGCTTTGAGCATCTTACCAAGGAAGAATGAAGACGAATGGCAGAGGGGAGATGAAAGAGAGAGGGGGACTCAAGGCTGGCATGGCTGCCATCTACTAAATAGTGACGTGATGGAGGTGAATATTTATGCGACCCATTATTTGGTGTTTTATATTTGTAATTAATTTAGACCACTTCGCAGAGATCTGCTTTCACTTTAGAGCATGGGTGTCCAACTCCGGTCCTGGTGGGCCGCAGTGTCTGCAGGTTTTCATTCTAACCATCCTCTTCATTAGTGACCCGTTTTTACTGCTAATTAACTTTTGCCTTAATTTTAATTCACTTGACTCCGCCCCCCCCTTTAGTTGTTTCTTTTTCCTTACTTAGCAGCCAAACAATAATGAGACATGAAACAAGCCGCCACATGACCAGCTCACCTGTGCCCATCACACAATATCTGAAAATAAAGAAAGGTGAAGGTCTCAGTAAGGTTGGTCTCAGGTCACCAGAACATTTCAGCAGTGGTCTTAGAAAAAACAGAAAATCAACAGTTTGGCAGAATGCGAGCAGCAATGAGCCATGGAATTAAATATAGGGCTTAACAGCAAGAATCAGCTTCTCGCTCAGAGACTGACTGGAGTGAAATTGGTTGTAGTTTGAAATTCCAGTTTAGCTGGTCATCTGTTGGCTTGTTTCCCGTCTCATTTCTGTTTGGTTGTCATTTAATGAAGACAATTAATTCAGAGGACTGAATCCTTAAAAACAGGGTTATCAAAATGAAGGAAAAGAAGTTAATTAGGAGTGAAAACTGGTCACTGATTAGGAAAACAGTTAGAATGAAAACCTGCAGCCACTGCGGCCCTTGAGGCCCGGAGTTTGACACCCCTGAGTCTTTTTCCGTTGATCAGCGTCAAAAAGCCAAATTAAAGCCACCGTGATTCAAACTTCCCACGGGGGTAAATACTTTCTATAGGTGCTACAAATCTCTCACCCTATAAAGGAACGGTATTTTCGACCACCAATCAAACAATTATTCCTTCCTGATTTCTGGGTAAGGTTTACGTTCCGCTAAATCATACCTTTGGACAAATCTGCATAAAACATTTTTGCTTTTAACACGCCGACAACACCTGCCTTTTAAATGCTTTAGCTGTCCCCTTCATAAATGTTGTACCCCTCCGAGTTCTGAAGATCTTGAATGTTTGTGGCATCCTCGAAAAACACAACGTCTTTAATTTTACCGACGAAACCTTGTGTGAAAAGCCCTGACGTGACCCTCGTAACGTCCCTGTTCAGTTCAAATCCGCCAATGTAACAAACGCCCCCGTAGTTTAGTGCGACGTAACGCTCATAGGGGTCCACATCTTCAAACAGAACGACCTTCTCATCCATGTAAACTTTGATAAGAGTCCGGTCCTGGATTACTGTCGCCGAGTGCCACGTATTACAGCAAAGAGTGATGTTTGTGTGAATTAGAGGGACCGAAATCCTCTCGCCGAGGTTTGTAGCGACTTTCAAGTTACCATGATGCAGTCCAACTGCTAGGTAGTCCTGATCCGCACTTTCTGCTGTTCCCATCCACACAATCAAGCCATCATTTTCCGAGGTTGTAAAATTAAGAGAAATCTTAGTAAGTTTCAGATTTCTTGTTGCATACTGAGGATCGGTGTACTTAATATAAGATTGGCCAATAAATTTTGGAATGGAGAAAGAGGCTCGTTTTTCACAATACTTCCCCTGCCATCCTAGCGGGCATGTGCAAGTGTAAGAGGCTGTGCTAATATTCTGAACACACGGGGCCCCGTTTTGGCAAAGGTTTCTTGCACAGTACAAGGGGACTGCACAAGTTGGGCCGGTCCATGGTTTAGGGCAGGCACAGCTGAATTGTCGAATCCCTTTCAAATGGCAACTTCCTTTGTTGGAGCAAACTGTATAGCCACACGCCGTACCGTCGCAGTCTCCGACATTGACACCGGCGACCGCTCCCGTCTCTGTCAACTGTAACTCTTGTTCATTGAGAATGGCCTCCCGGATGCAGCCCGTGAATCCAGTGGGTTCATCTTCCACAGCATCGGGAGAGACGGCGCTCAAAGGAGACACTCCTCCGACATAAAGCTCACTAGTCGTGTCGAGTGCAGCCATTCTGGTAGATGAGGATCGGGTTACGTTAGTGTCGTCCACAAGCAGATATCCTTCCTTTCCTTTTATGCCTGCGTGAACTAAATGCCAGACTTTGCCTCTGATGTCCACACGTTTGGGTGACTGCAGTACTACGGTCGTATCTCCGAGGTTGTAACGCAGCTGAAGGTGGCCCCGTGCCAGAGACAAGCAGAAGAAATCTCCTGTGGGGAAACGCAAAATAAAAATATTATGAGATGCAAAACCAAAGCATGTGTCTTATTCAGAAATGGAGCAAAGTAATTTGAAAATATTATGCCTTTGTGTTTGCAAGATTTATAAATGCCTTGAAACAGGGACGTACAGTCTGGGGGTCATCATAAAAAAAAAAAATAACATAAAGTGAATTTGCCCACTGGTCTATACTATAATTTTTTTCTGTATAATTTCAATAATTTTGATACATTTTTATGCAGTGATCCCTCGCTATATTGCCCTTCTACTTTCGCGGCTTCACTCCATCGCGGATTTTAAATGTAAGCATATCTAAATATATATCACAGATTTTTCGCTGGTTCGCGGATTTCTGCGGACAATGTGTCTTAATTTATGGTACGTGCTTCCTCAGTTTGTTTGCCCAGTTGATTTCATACAAGGGACGCTATTGGTGGATGGCTGAGAAGCTACCCAATCAGAACATGTATTACGTATTAACTAAAACTCCTCAATGATGTACGATGTGCTTCCCGCGCGGTGCTCGATTGTTTGCTTGTCTCTGTCTCTCTCACTCTCTCTGCCTGACGGAGGGGGTGTGAGCAGAGGGGCTGTTTGCTTAGGGGATACGGACGCTCCTCTAAAAAATGGCTCTTTATCGCGGTGCTTCGGCATACTTAAAAGCCCAAAAGCACGTATTGATTTTTTGATTGTTTGCTTTTCTCTCTCTCTCTCTCTCTGACATTCTCTGCTCCTGACACGCACTCCTTTGAAGAGAAGATCTGTTTGCATTCTTTTAATTGTGATTAAGAACTGTCATCTCTGTCTTGTCATGGAGCACAGTTTAAACTTTTGACTAAAGGGTGTTATTTCGTGTCTAGAGGGCTCTAATAATGTTAACAGTGTGGGAGAGTTTAAAAGGGCTTAAAATATATAAAAATAACCATACAAACATATGGTTTCTACTTGGCAGATTTTCATCTATCGTGGGGGGTTCTGGAACGCAACCCCCGCGATGGAGGAGGGATTACTGTACTTGAAATCGCTGAACTTGCACATTTCCTGTTCAACTACAGGAAAGAAATGTGAGGTGCAGCAGTGACGAGCCTCGCCTCACCTCGGACTGTGCTCGCTCTCACACACGGGGTTGATGCGTGCAATTGGCGTGTGCCTGCTGCTGTCTCTCTGTATGTCGCCAATATAATGTGTGCAGACGTGTTTATTATACATCCTGACTGTACACAGTCTGGCTAATATCTTTAATGAATGTGTGTGACATATTTAGTCTTGTTGATCAGACATAAAACTGCAGTGAAAAGGCACAAGGTGAGTGAGGCAGACAGTACCGTGCCGCCCTGAAGGGTGCGCATGTGACCCCAACAGGCGCTCGTTGCTGCTGTTCTTCTTGGCGATGATCTCCATTGAGACGGAGAGACTTTTAAAACTAAAGAAACAAAAGGAGGACGTTTACAAGAAAGTGACGGAGATTTTCATGGAGGAGGATAGGCGCATGGGCTTCATTTACAAATAAAGATAAGACCATAAACAGTTTTCAATTTTATAAATAATGGGATCAAACTAAGAAAAAAAAAAACAATCCAATAATTAAAAACTTAAATTTGACCTTAAATAAAATATTCTTTTGTTTTTTTTTTTTTTGTTATCCTTTTGTTGACCATTTTATATTAAAATTGATTAAAGCATCAGAATTAAAAGCTTTTAAAAACAAGTAAATATTTGATCCATCCATTACCCAACCTGCTACATCCCAACTACAGGGTCACGGGGGTCTGTAGGAGCCAATCCATTAAGGTCAAAATTGAAATCTGTTTTTTTTTTTTTTTTTTTTGTTGTACACCACTCAATACTTTAATTTGAATTGTGGAATCGCAACTGCGAATTTAGAACACATGGAGGGTGAGGAGCAAATGCGCTCTCTCCGCTATAAATGTAACGTTCTTTCTTAGTCAAATATGTGCTGTATGTGTGTGTAAAGAAAGCTGATGAGATATGAAACATAACCAGTAGTCAATGTGCATGCTGGCTGCCAATTGATTAGTGAATATGTTACTCTTTTGGGTTCGTGTATTTGAAGGAGTCAGTGCCTCACCAGCCATGAACCTCACCACACGTCACTACTTTGAAATCACTTCTGTCTGGTGCCCCCTCACTCACCGGTATGAGAAAACCCCCATATATATGATATACCACTCAACTCTTCTTAATGTCTAGTTAAGGAAGACGTCAAGTGCTTTGGGGTTCCCCCATGTTTTTGACCCTCTATACCTGAAAAAGTCTTTACCTTTAGGCCATTTTAGGCCACACTTCCTGCAGGAAATGACACTCGGCAAAAATGATCGAAGGACTTGAAGTTGTGGATGCCACATCAACTGACCCCAGGAGTTTACCCCTTAATGTGGTGTTTCTCAACCACTGGGTCACAAGTTGCTGTCTTTAATAATGGAAATGGTCAAACAGTGGGTTGCAGCAGGTTGCGCTCTATTAAAACACTCTGATGATTGCATTTGAGTCACAGAGGGGGATCTCGGGATCTCCCCTTTCTGACGATCAAGCTCGGCTCTAACTTTTTTTTCACTAAAGTGTGGGGGGGGGTCCATGCTAGAACATGCATTGGAAAAAGTGGGTAATGGCACCGTAAAGGTTGAGAAATATTGCCCTAATAGATGCAAGGGGTCCGAGTTACTCCAGAAAACAAAAAGGGGGCTTGTCAATACAGTCACGTGGAGTGTCGTTTTATGCTAATTTGTTGTTGCTGATCATGGATGTGATCATATTTCTGATATCTGATTCTTTACCGGTGGTCTTGGCACCCTGTAAGAGCCTCTCCCAGAAGGTTACAAATGACAACTTCCAAACATAAGCATATGGATTATCATTTTAGACTATTGTAATGTCTGATTATAAATATGACGTATGAGGTTTGGGGGAAATAAAAAGGGGGCAGAAAAACGCAGATCGCAACATTTCTTGCGGCCCCATTTTCTTATGATAGGTACATTTAATTCAGCTTTGTGAATTACTGATGGTGGTTTCATCCTTCAAACGCTATATTCCCCAGGTGATTACAAATCCACGCAGATGGCATAGCGGTAGAGCTGCTGTCTCGCAGTAAGGAGATTCACATCCAGGGCGTGGAGAGAGCTTTGAGTATTGAGAAAAGCGCTATATAAATGTAAATTATTTGAGAGAATTATTAATTATCACCGCATACTTTTTAACACAAACCTGAATGAGCGCTGAGGTACTGTGCCATATAGAAAAGTATGCCATCTGGTGCCAGTGGCCGGAACTGCATCTGGAGATGAGTCTCATGCCGGGCACCGAAGGGGCTGAACTTCATCCAAGATGCTCTGCTGCTGTTGAACAAGGCGTCACTGATAGAAAAGGCTGAAATGAGAAAGATATGACCCATCAGGACCAGAAAAATGGAAAAGAACATTTAGATTTACCAGTGAAACACGTGGACCTCCAGTTGCATTGCATTTCTCCATCTTTGTCGTTCTTGTTTACCGTATCTCACTGTTGAAGCTTAGTAAATAAGAGTTGCTGTTCTTCTTTCATTCAATACCATCATCCATCAGAAGCTTCCCCTCTACAACTGGATCACAGACTTCCAGATAGAGAGACCCCAAACAGTCTGAGTTGGAAACCCCATCACCAGCACCATCATGGTGAGTTCACCCACTTCTGCTCACTCTTGTGACTCAAGACTTCATATCTCTGTACAGCTCTCCCATCATCATTAGGTTTGCTGATGACACAACGGGGGGGTCAGCTTACAGAATGAAGATACGACAATTGGTGGACTGGTGGAACTGTAACAATCGGAAATGATTTTTGACTTTAGAAAAGCCAATGCTGTCCACACCCCTCTTCATATTGAGGGCTCTGTGCTGGAATGGGTCAAGAGCACCAAATTCCTTGGTGTGGCACCTGGCAGTGGACCTTACTAAGTCAAGGCAGGTGGCTTTATTTTGATACCATTCATACACCGAATTGCAGCATACAGTGGCATAAAATAACGTCCTCTAGGACCGCGGTGCAACATCAACACAGGACAAGTACAAGACAAGTAAAGCACTGTACAATAAATAAATGAATATATAGTAATACCTCAAAATATTTTATCCATCTATCCTGCCTACTACACTAACATTGATATCTATCGATTTTAAAATTTCTAGCTTATCACTTTACAGTAATCAGAAGTCACATTGCCATTCCTCATTTATTTCCCACAGAACCCTTTTTTATTCGCCATCAAAGCCTACAAATAGCATGAGAACTAAACACAGAACAAATGTGTTTTTTAAAGAAGGTTTGTTTGACAGCGTAATTGTCATCAAAGCCTACAAATAGCATGAGAACTAAACACAGATGTGGACAAATGTGTTGGTATCTATCTATCTACATGAATAAAGAAGATCTCCCACAATTGTCTCTGAAATAACTTCTAAATCCTGCCTACTACACTAACGATCTCTAATTGTCATTTCATTGTTTATGTCTATCTATGTAACTATCTATCTAAAATCTGACTATCCTGCCTACTTAACGTTAATATCTCTATCTATCTCTAGTTTGGATTCAACAGAATCTGTCTAAATCATAACACAAATGGACTAAAATGATATCTATCTATCTATCTATCTATCTATCTATCTATCTATCTATCTATCTATCTATCTATCTATCTATCTATCTATCTATCTATCTATCCTGCCTACTACACTAACGATCTAATATCTATCTATCTATCTCTATCTATTACGTTAATATCTCTCTATCTATCTCTATCTATTAGCGCTTTTCCTAATTATCTATCTAACTCTATCTATCTATCTATCTATCTAACGTCTGTCTGTCTGTCCACTTTTCACGAGCGGACTACTTAACGGATTTAGATTGGGTTTTTTTCTCTAAAACTTGCTTGAACATTCCAGTTGATTTTGCGACTTTCTCATCTCGCCAAGTATCATAGTTTGCTTGCGGTACCGATTTATTTGCACAAATCCAAGAGAGGCTCATCGGGAACGGGGCCATCCTCACTCACGCGCCAGCCTCGGGGTGTATCTTACATCCGCTTAGCTAGCATTCGAGAGAACTGCTTAATGGATTTAGATCCGTTTAGATCCGCAAGGCAGGACCAAACCCTGGACAGGGTGCCAGTCCATTGCAGGGTGAACGCACACATACGCTCTGGCCAGTATGGCCTCACCAGTTCACCTAATCTGCATGTCTTTGGACAGTAGGAGGAAACTCATACAGACATGGGGAGAACATGCAAACTCTACGCAGGGTGGATTTGGGATGCAAACCCTGGTCACTTTACTGTGAGGCAGCAGGCAGCGCTGCCACCGCACCAGCATTCCGTCCTCCAAATCACAAGTCTAAATAACCTAAAGCTCTATACACTTTTATTTTATGCCACTCTTCTGCCTGGCACTGCCACCTACACCACACTGACTGAGCTGAAACCAAAGCAGAGGCAGCCTGAGGGCTGAAAACACCAGGAACTTACATTGCTGACAGAATTTTCCTGTTGTGCCAAGCGGGCAGAGGCAGGTGTATCCATCAGGAAGCTCGATGCAGGTGGCACCCAGGGCACAGAGAGGAGGTGGGGAGTGATTTGTGTCGCAGAAGGAAGCAGTCTCAGTACACAGCGCCCCCTTCCAACCAAAGGGACACTGACAGCTGGAAAGAAAAAATCAAGAAAGAGAAGAAGAATTAGTAGTGAGGAACATGGAGATCAACGCTACCTCTGCGGGGTGATGCTCAGCTGTAAAGGACCATAGCAGTGGACCAAGTGACCAGCGAGAGGACCTCGCATTCAGCTGTGGAGCTATTAAGACAGCAAGTGGTGGCTCTGAGGCTTGGGATCTGCACTGCCAATTGAAAGGTTGCCAGTTCGAATCCCGTGAATGCCAAAAAGGACTCTGCTCTGTTGGGCCCTTAACCTGCAATTGCTGAGCGTTTTGAGTAGTGAGAAAGGCGCTATATAAATACAAAGAATCTATATATATAATTCACTAAGGCAAGACACCCATGGAAAGCACGCCGGAAGGGGTGTGGATTCACTAAGCCACCGACAAGTGAGACACCTATGGCGCACGCAGGGAGGAGCCACGCCCACCAACTCCAAGACCATTGGATACGACGACAACTCGCAGAGCCACGCCCACCAACTCAGACGCGACGACACAGAAAAAACGCCGTCATTTATATTCGTCTGTCGTAGAGGCCACATGCTACCCGAGCCACGTTGACTGTTCATAGAGGCGTGTTTCGTGGAGGCGATCGCCATATGCAGCGTGTAAAACACTTTGCGAGGGTATCCCATGGGATCCGCAAAACATTCCTTTACAACTGAGGTTAAAACACAATGAAGCGAGCAGTCTTTAAAAACCGAGTTTTCGGTTACGACGCACGACCGCGTGACCATAGCAAACTGTTGTACACGCTACATACAGCAATTCGCATCCTGCAGGAACACGGAAGACGTGAGTCACAGGTGCATCTGGACTGTGCCAAGACGACGACGACTCGAGTGACGAGTTGGAGGTGGGCACACGAGCGGGCAGTGCATACTGAACGAGAAATCGGCAGACTAGCATGACGGAGGGAGCGGAGTGGACGTCCTTCTCCTCTCCTCCCGTTCCACCTCCGTCTGGCGGGAGAAGGCGCGATGGCGGTCCGCCAGTTTTCAGTCACGGACGATCGTGTGTTGGTTCGTTCCGTGCATTGTTACAATGTTGCTTTTCTTGCTGATTTATTCCATTACCGATTTTTCAAATGTTCATTTTCTCCCTGTGCTTAAAAATCATTAAAAAACCGGCCTGATTATGCGGCGTATGGTACGCCGCGGGTTGGCTAGTTATTATTTCTTATTAACAACGAGTAATGCGCTGTCACATATCATTGAGATGACAATATCCGCTGGAGTGGCTCCACAATGTAGGATGAGCTATGAGTCCCAACTCCACCAGAGTGTCCATCCGTCCATCTCACCCACATACACATAAGGCTGAAGGACATTGCTGCTGGATACAGAGATTTAAAACCGCACGTGGCAAAGTTGTCTCCTCTGATTATGAGTATGTGTTCTATCACCGTTCAGGGCCAACTCGGCGACATCCTTTACCAGTTAGGTAGCTGTTCGGTTCAAAGAGATTTTTTTAATGGCCGGTTTAATGATTAAATGTCTTCTCTTTCTATATCAGGGGTTGCCAACTCCGGTCCTGGAGGGCCACAGTGGCTGCAGAGTTTCATTCTAACCCTTATTTTTTTTTAAATGAGAGCCCCATTTGTGCTGCTAATTAACTTCTTATGAATTCATTTTAATTGAATTGTTTTTTAAAGATTTGTTCCCCCGAATTTCTTCATCGTTCCTCTGAGTTGCTTCATTTCTTTCCTTAAAATGGCACCCAAACAGAAATGAACTGCAAAGTGAGCGAGCCAACAGAAGTCAGGGCCTCAAACTCCAACCAGTTTCACTCCAACCAGCTGCTCAATGAGGCGCCAATCTTGTCGTTAATTAAACTCGTTTCTTTAATTCTGTGGCTTGCTGCTGCTCTTGTGGTGCATTAGCAGACATTTCCGAAACTGTTGAGTTTCTTTTTTCTAAGAGCCACCGGTAAAATGTTTAGGGGACCTGAGAAGATCGACATTCCTGAGACCTTCATCGTTCTTTATTTTCAGATTTTGTATGATGGACGCCAGTTGTTTTGGTTCATTTTGTATCTCGTTTTTGTTTGGCTGCTAATTAAGGAAAAAGAAACAATTAAGGGGTCTGAGTCTTCAAGAGCAAGTCGATTAGTTCAAAAGAAATTAATTAGCAGCAAAAACATTTCACTCATTAAGAAAAGGGTTAGAATGAAAACCTGCAGCCACGGTGGTCCTGCCGGACTGGAGTTGGCGACCCCTGTTCTATATGAAGCTTGAGCACAATACTTTTCAATAAGACAACAGATTAGAATTTCTTGCTGCTCTCCTTCCATCCATTTTTCTCTGCCATAGTGTGCTGCTGCTGCCGTCTTAGCCTGCCCAACAGCACCCTCTTCTGGCACTTCAAGCACACACCACAAGCCCAAGCCTATCGGTTTCATTCTGAGCTTCGCCTTCTGTTTAGCAGGTGCAGTGAGCAAAGACTTGGGCAACAGCACCACCTGCTGGCTATGCTCTGTATTGACCCGCATCTCGGCTTCTACTGAATGTATTTGTGGTACAGATGTGTGTTTTAGTCACACTTTGTAAATAACCCTGACAATCATACAAGTCATCCACCTCTTAGAATAGAAACGCTACCCAATTAAATTTCTGATGTAACTACCTGAAAATGTTTGCTGTTGTAATTAAAAGAGTTTACCACATTTAGTTCTAAGAGGATGAAAGTCCATCTCTTTTTATCAACCTGCCTTTTCCATTATAGACTTACAAGGGGCTGGTGCCTATCCCAGCTGCATTTGGTAAAAAGCAGGAAACAACCAACTAAACAACTATAGGGGTGAACGCTGTAGAGTGGTGCCAGTTGATTGCAGGAACTAACAAAGGACGGGGACATTAGGCCATTTTAAGAATCAAGATCTAACAGTGGATGGCATGTTGGTCAACTGCAGGATCTAAGAATGGATGGAATGTTGGTCAACTGCAGGATCTAAGAATGGATGGCATGTTGGTCAACTGCAGATCTAACAGTGGATGGCACCTTGGTCAACTGCAGATCTAACAGTGGATGGCACGTGGCACGCTGGTCAACTGGTCAAATGCAGGATCTAACAGTGGATGGCACGTTGGTCAACTGCAGATCTAACCGTGGATGGCACGTTGGTCAACTGCAGATCTAACAGTGGATGGCACGTTGGTCAACTGCAGATCTAACCGTGGATGGCACGTTGGTCAACTGAAGATCTAACAGTGGATGGCACGTTGGTCAACTGCAGATCTAACAGTGGATGGCACGTTGGTCAACTGAAGATCTAACCGTGGATCGGATGGCAGTTCATAGCTGGAGCCTACAGAAGCCAGAGTGCCATCATGTGTTATTAGTTTCGACTCCTTAGCAGAGACCTGCTTATTGTTTGACATTAGAGGGTCTTTTTCTGTTGATCTGCGTCACAAAAAATACAAATGAACGCCACTGGGAGTCAATGTGGTTTAACAAGAAAATGTGAAAACTTCCAAAGGGGGAATACTTTTTATTGGCACTGGGCAAAGGAAAAAGATGAAGCTCTCTATTTTAAACAAAGAGCGTTGATTGTGTTATGAAGTATTTGTACTCCCTAACGTCCCCTAAAGGATGAGCAGAGGGGCGCAGAGTGTCACACTTACTAGACGGTGGACCCTTTCTCGACACACGTTCCTCCATTGTGGCATCTGATGAGATGGCAGGGCGCGTCTTCACACTGTCCCACACTGCGGCCCTCAGTCGGGTGTCCGGCAGGCAGCCCTGGCTTTACAAACCTCCCGCTAGTCACGGATCGGACTTGTAGATCAAAGATGCAGCCTTATGAAAGAAAAAGTAGAGATTAAAAATATTAACAAAGTTCAACAACTAATAAATCAATAAGGCACCATGGAATTAAGCGGTAAGGGTGCACAGTCCGGCCACATTTATTTTCATTCTATCGTAAGACTGTAGCAAGAAGAAGCCCACCCTGGCAGCACTGGGTATGAGGTGGGAGACGGTCCATTAGGCTGGAAATGTAGTAATAATAATAATACATTTTATTTATTTGTAGGCACCTTTCTAACCACTCAAGGTCACCAATGATTGATTATTTAACATCACCCATATTTTAAACCACAGGATTAAACACATCATAAATACCATCTGTGCACTGGCACGTGTACCCCAGTTGTACAATGGGTTCAGACAATATGCAGACCCCTTCACTTTCTGCACACTTTATTATGTGTTAGATTTCATTTTAAGTGGATAAAGCTGACATTTTTTGCCCATCTATCTCCACTCCGTAGCCCATAATGCCAAAGTGAACGTGTGTTCTGAATGGTGTGCAAATTAATTTTAAAAACTTACTAGAAGCATTCAGACCCTTCATTCAGAACTTTGCAGAAGCCCCTTTGGGCAGCAATTTTAATTTGACAGACTTGATGGGAAGCGTCTGTACACTGCAGGGGGTCTCCACTCATGTTCTGTGGGGTGTAAGGCTGAGCCGCTCGGATACTCGCAGACTTGTCCTCAATTTGGATGGGATTTGTAACAAATGTGTATGCTTGGTGAATTTCTGACTCTTCTTTGGCCCCCTGTTGGATCAAATTTTTAGGGATTTTCCTAGCTTAGGACTGGGGCAAGAATTCCAAGTTAGGATAGGAATTTGCTTAGATTATTTTTTTTAATAACAATTTCTTGTTTGTGTTTTGCTGTTGATGTAAGGTGGAGACAGAGGCTGTGATTCTGTCTTGTGCCTTTGGTTTAGGTCCATTCTGGTTATTACTTAGCACAAAACAGCACAATATGCAGCTGGGTATTCACAACAGATATAAAAGAAAGGCGTACGTGAGAGAGAGAGAGAGACAGACAGACAGACAGACAGACAGACAGACAGGAAAGGCACTATAGATAAGTAGCTAGATAGATTACAAAGGCACTTCAAGACAGATAGGTAGGTAGATAGGAATGGCACTCTATGACAGACAGGTAGGTGGAAATATTAGAAATGCACATCATGACAGACAGACAGAGTGCCTGCCTTTCAGATCTATCTATCTGTCTATCTATCTATATATTATATAGTGCCTTTCAGATCTATCTATCTGTCTATCATGCAGTGCCATTCTAATATTTCTAGCTGTCTGTCTATCTGTCTATCTATCACAGACAGACACAGTCACACACAGTAGGGAGGTAAGTAGGCACTACAAGACAGACAGACAGACAGACAGACGGATAGACAGGTACAGTAGGTAAGTAAGTAGGCACTACATGACAGACAGACAGACAGACAGACAGACAGACACAATAGGGGAGATAAGCAGGCACTACAAGACAGACAGACAGACGGATAGACAGGTACAGTAGGTAAGTAAGTAGGCACTACAAGACAGACAGACAGACAGACACAGTAGGGTAAGTAAGTAGGCAATACATGACAGACAGACAGACAGACAGACAGACGGATAGACAGGTACAGTAGGTAAGTAAGTAGGCACTACAAGACAGACAGACAGACAGACAGACAGACAGACAGACAGACAGACAGACAGACAGACAGACAGACAGACAGACAGATAGGTAGATAGACAGACAGAGCTGTATTAATCCTTGAACAAAAATTAAGAGGCAATAGGAAAATCTGTGATGAGATCAGGCCATTTAGCCAAAGACATTTCACCAATCCTATTGACGTAATTTCTCCATAATTAATAAGTCGAATTTTGAATGTTCCCAAAGTCCTTGTCTCTACCATACACCTTGGTCATTTATTCCACGTGCCTGTGGTTGTCTGTGTGAATTTAAAGTTCCCAACATTTGTGTCATTTTTACCCTTAAGTTTCCGACTGTGTCCCTGTGTTCTTGTTGAACTCGTTTTAAAGTAACACCTGGTGCCTACTGTGCTAGTTTTTTTTTTGTAGTTTTAAACACTCCAGTCATGTCCCCTCTTAACATTACAAAGTTCAAGTCCTAAAGTCTCTCCTGATAGCTCACCCCTCTCGTCAGCCTTGTTCGTCCTACTCTGCTGTCTTTTTTGCAATATGGAGACCAAAGCTGCACACAGCACTGCGGGTGAGGCCTCACTAGTGTGTTGTATCACTTGAGTATAACTTCTCTTTTATTGTACCCCACATGTCAGGGTGCTACATACGCTGCCTATGCTTATTAAAAGCTCATTCAAAAATGGGGGACTTTGTCTCGGCGGTGCTGTAGTCTTACCTTGAAAACCATTGCTGAAACGAGAGCCGGGTGGCAGCAGCTCTGGAATATATTCACCGTATCCTCCGACGTACAGCGGGCCAAACACATTAAGTCCTACTAAAGGACCACGTGAAGTGCCTGTTTTATTCTTCTGATCATCCACCTTGAACATAAATAAAAAAAAACAAAAAGAAATTCTGAATATATTAACAGGTGGAAGTGCATTTAAAACTGAAGTTAGGAAGCTCTTCTTTACGCAAACACTTGTGGGACTCTGGAAAAAACTACCGAGACATGAAGTTGAACCAGAAACCTTCACAATCTTTATGAGGGATGTGGATGAGATATCAGGACGGCTTGGCTATTAGCTAAACAGACAGGCTCGATGGACTGAATGGTCTCCTGTCGTCTGTCTTATGTTCTTTTGTTTCTAGTGTTGTGTTCGTGTCTGCTGTAAGTGTTCGGATGTTACTACTTGCTATAGGGCAGGACTTCCTGTTATTGACCTTTTTCATCGAGGTCTTTTCACTGGGGCCCCTCATAAAGTCCAAAGAGATAATGAAAGTTTAATCATCCACTCTTATGTCAAGAAAACTGACCATCCTGGCCCACTAGTGATAATCTGGGCCAGAAACGGACTCATCTACAAAAATATTGAAATTGTCTTGTGAAGAAGAAGCTGAACATCTGAAAACGGAGCAGTGAGCTGAACACAAGCATGGGGAGGGGGGGGCATCAGTTAAGACCACCAACACCAGTCAAATCCTGCACCGAAAACTGAACTTTAGAACTAACGGCGTTTTTAGTACATAGATCCTCAGCCAAGTGTAATGCAGGAAACTGAACTTTTCAACTGTTATGTTCAACAATAATTACTTATTTACTAAATATTAGTAAGTATTGTTGTCCACATATTGATTTGGCAACATTTTCCACCGGATGCCCTTCCTGACGTAACCCATTGTTTCCCATGGTCTTCGGCTGTAAGTACGAATGGCCTCAACTCATTTGGCTGTAAATCGGGGTATAACAGTACGTATGGCAAGCCGAATTAACATTTAGAGATATCTCAAAATGGATTTTAAGATATCTGGAAATGCATTTTAGATATCTCAAATTGACTTACAGATATCTACAAATGCATCTATTTTAAGATATCTAAAAAGCATTTTATGATATCTTAAATAGATTTCAAGATATCTTGAAATGATATGCTGTACATTTTGAAATATCTGAAATGCATTTTAAGATACCTTTAATGCAATTCGAGATATCTTGAAATAGGTCCCTGTGCATTTTGAGATATCGCAAATACATTTCGAGATATCTCAAAATCACTTCCTGTAACATTTCCTATTCTTTCAATGGGACTTCCTGTCTATTTCGAGATATCTCAAAATGAATTTGGGATATCTTAAAATGAGAAGGAAGTTATTTTGAGATATCTCGAAATATAATTTAGATATCTTAAAAAGCATTCAAGATATCTTGAAATTCATTTTTTTTTTTCAGATATCTGAAATACATTTTTAGATATCTCATGAAATTAATTTCATGATATCTTAAAATGGGTCTCTGCTCCATTTCAGATATCTAACAATGTATTTCAAGATATCTCAAATTGTATTTCAAGATACCTAAAATGCATTTTAAGATATCTTTAAAAGGACACTCAATTATTTCAAGATATCTCAATAGCATGTTCAGATATCTACAATACAATTTAAGATATCTCAAATACATTTCAAGATATCTTAAAATGACTTCCTGCACATTTCAAGATATCTCAATTACATTTTAAGATATCTTATAATAAACAAGTAGTCCCATTGAAATAATAGGCAATTTTACAGGAAATTATTTTGAGATATCTTGAAATGCATGAAAGGTCAATTTAAGATATCTGAAAATTCATTTGAGATATCTTGAAATGCAGACACAATTATTTTGAGATATCTGAAACTGTATTTGAGATATCTTGAAATACATTTGAGATATCTCAAAATGTATTGCAGATATCTTAAAATGTAAAGGAAATTATTTTAAGATATCTCAAAGCGAGTTTCAGATATCTTAAAAAGTAAATTACATTTTAAGATATTCAAAATTCATTTTGAGATATCTCTAAATGTTAATTTGGCTTGCCATAAGTACGGTTACAAAGCACGGTGGACAGACAGACAGACAGAACTTTATTTGTCCACAGGGTGAGATTCGACTTTTAAAATAAATAGAAATACTGAGCTTCTGTAAAAAGGCTGCTGCTTGCAGAGCACTTAGAAGTGGTATACGGTGCGTACAGAAGAACACGTTGAAAGACGTACCTTCAACCATCCATTTCTGTGGAGTCTCCCAAACTGGACAACATGGACGCCGAGACTGAGGTTAAGAGGCCCGCTAATGATGGTAGCTACCCCTGAGCCCAGGTTGAATTTGTAAATGATTCTGCCTCTTCGTACACCCAACGCAAGGAAATCATCCCCACCGAGACCTTTTACAGAGGGGGAAAGAAATGAAACCGTTAAAGTGATAGTGACTGTCATTGGCAGGGAAAAAAATTGTGGTGGCAAATGCTTTGAATCACTTAATTCAACTGTTAATATAATAGATACACGTAGACTTTGACAAACAGGATGTAATACAGCGTATATACAGGACACAACACAATTAGGGGAAAATAAAATATCTCACCTCTTAACGCGCACACGTGCCGGTCCCGGGACATAACAGCGTTTTAAAAACGTTACAGTAATGTGTGCATGCCCATCTGCCATGCATCTCGACACCCTACCCATCAAATGAAACTTCAAAGTCTCGTCTTTCCGATGATATAAACCATTTTGACACACAACAACCACAGCACTGACACTAAAGCCTTTTTTACAGAGAAGTACATACTTTTAAGAGTTGACTTTCCCTACCTTTGAAGACCCCCTGCAAGTCAAACATCAATATTTCCGAGCAGTATTGATCCCATTGTGTCCGTAAGGCTCCAGCGAATATAATCCAGTAAAACGATTTAGGTCCAAAACACACGATATATTCTCAAAGGGACAAAAACTCCAGAAAACGTTTCATAACTTGAGACCACCTACGTAATTTTTTTTCATTTATATTGATCATATCAGACGTAATTTGTTTCTGTCGGCGATAACCATGCTACCGCATGAAACACGGAAGTGTTAGCTTCTGATTGACACCTAAGTTGGCCAATTACGACGGGTCTGGGGTTGACTGGCATCTCGTATAGCAAACCAGTGTCACAGAAGCTGAAGGATGATGTAAGCTCCAAACTCTGGTAGAATCTACCAGTTTGATTGGACACTGTGACTGACACTCAAAACTTACAGCCAATGAGCAGCCGAGCATTTTGATATGTAACTTGCCATACTAACTTGTAAACAAAACGATCGGAGCTGCGAAGGTGGCATTTGTGCCAGTCTGCAGAGTTGGTGCGTGGTTGTTTATTGTGATTTCGCCAAGTTTTTCGCATTTTAAATATGAATAAAAGTAGAAGTTTAAACGTAAATAAACTCGATTAAATAATAGATGCATGTACGCGCGTGAAAGTATTCAACCGCCCAGGAGACGTCTAATGGCAGAGAGCGACATGTGCCACGCCTTGTGCTTTCTGCTTGCTAGTGATTGCTGCCATCAAGTGGCACATGGAAAAACGCTGAGCTGTGTTGTAACAGTTTGTAAAAGAAATGTATATAGTTTGTGTGCATTTTATATAAAAAAAAAAAGTAAAAAATATATTTTTGGCCCATAACTTGTATTGACTTATTTTACATAGAAATGTGTATTTTTTATTGTTTTTATTATTTTTATAACTAATAGAGTGACACTGTGTGTAGATATAGATTCCTTTAGGTGTAAGCTTTCAGTAGAGCCCTCATTGATATCTGTGGGTTGAAACATTCAAAAGTTATTACACTTTTCCATACGTTCCAAAATGTGGATAATGGTCCCTCTAAAAGCCCCTGGCATGCCCACATAAAACTGGTGTAAAAATGTCATTTTACAGGTATTCTTTTCAAATTTGAAATGTGAGTAGTCAACAAGTTATTCTGTTGGTACATAGTGTGTTTCTGTCCCCACCTACCTACTGCAGCTTTATTTTCCTTTATTTTCATAAAAAACTTAGGCGAGAACAAAAAAATTTTTTTTTTGTGAGTTCTAATGTGCATAACTTTTGATCAGTCACACCTACAGTGATTCTGACTACTAAGGGTGAAACTAGAGAATGTTACCTTTACAAAGAGACCAAACATGTGTTTATACTCCAGATAGTTCAATAACAGCAATGATTCTAATTTGGAGAGGTCGAATTACAAGCGATTTAGCAAAAATGACCCCGCTTGACAGCATGCGATTTTAACAGGTGGTACGCCATACAGTAACATGACACAACCACGAGTTGTGATGGCGGCCACGTTGACTTCTGTAGATTTCTCGCACACAATCCACACTGCTGATGTACAGACGGACGAGTTCCTCGTTTTTTAATTCATTGCTTACACAAGTGAGATCCGTCACTTTTAACGAACTGCTCCATTGTGCGTTTCGCCAGAGCACTTCCAATAGGATATTGTTCCACCGACCCCTCTCATGTGAACTTGAAGGAGCCTGCAGGACCGTCCAGCGCCATTATTTAAATATGCTGTCCTCGTGAATGCGACGCGTCTTCTCTCCAGCAGACACACAGGCTTTTTCACACTCCTAGTCCGTGTGCTTTGTGCTGAATCTGGAGATGCTCGGTTACTTTGTTTCAGTCAAGTCTATTGCAGCATGGTCAGAATGATTAAAATATTAAAGGGCAGGGGGTCTGTTTTATAAGCTAATGATTTGACATAACGTTGTCAATCAATACATGCATTGACTCGGGTATCTCGTTGCGTTTCGCACAGCCAACATTCAAGCAAACCGGAAATAATAACCGACACCCTGTGGACGAGTGGTGGACTTTGTTCATCGGGTGGAAACGGTTCTGCTCCCTGGAAAAAAATAAATCGTGAAGAAAAACGGCACGCTTGTCGCTCGGCACATTTATGACGATTATGTGAGCAGAACGTCTTTAATCTGCGAACCTGAAAATGCATTACTTTGCGTGCGACAAAAAGGTCACATTTCATCTCCTCGACTCTATTGCTACTTCCACACTTACTACGTTTTCATTTAAACTAAAAAGATCTCCGTCCACACTAAAACACCCAAAAACACATATGACATAGATGTTCATCTGCGCTGGGCAAACACATCTGCTGAACGCTGTCTGCCACAGGATTTATTACAAAGCGGTAGCGACCACTGAATTATTTGTCTTTTGTGCACGTATGCAACATTCAAACTGTACAAGACACAGTTTAGATCGGGGGTCTCAAACTCAGCGGGATATATATAGAAAAAAAGTGCTGGTTGGCGGGCCGCATTGATTTTTAAACGATACAAATACAATATTATTGCTAACCAATTATTTGAATTACAATACTACATTACTGCAATAATACAGCTAGGTTTATGAGTTTACTCGACGTGCTTATTATAAGTCGTTAAATGCAGTCTGACTGCCCAGTTGGCAGCATTTGGCAGAGACAAGAATGCCAAGATTGAGCTTGTTGTCATGCACGGTATCTATTCGCAATGTTGCACGCAGATGCTCATCTAGTCCACAGTCTCCATCTGTAAATCTTCTAAAACACAAGCAACGTTCACCGCAAACAGCGTTGCAAAGAGTGCAAGTTGAGGTTCAATAGCCCGGAACTCCTTAAAACGTCGATCAGACTCTTCAAGTAATTGAGAAATGATATCTGAGTAATATTTCAATCGTTCTGGTTCAACACGTAACAACAACTGCAAAGTTGAGAAATGAGCCAAATTGCCAGTCCACAAAGACAGCTTACATCTGAATGATTTAATACTGTCGTTCATCATTGTAATCACCTGACCCTGGAGCCTCAAGCTGAGTGCGTTGAGGTGCTCCGTGACATCGGCAAGAAAAGACGGATCGGAAAGTTGGCAAACATCTTTGCTTCGGTGGCAACTCGGTGATCAAACAAATTGACAAAATACAACTCGGCGACATCCTTTACCAGTTCGGTAATAGTTAGGTTCAAAGAGATTTTTTAATTATATTTAAATGACAACGTGATTTAAAATGTTGAAAATAAATTTATATAATTGACGAACGAACTTTATTCTGCAGATGGAACAAATTCTATCTTACATTATCTTCTGCAACCAAAATTGCTAATCCTTTATATAAATTGTATTGATTGTAATCGTATGATAACGTTATTTAGAATACAAAAGGTGACCTGCAAGTACGGCTTAAGGAATATCTTTACTCTCACCGTATTGGGACTCTCATAAAGCAGGGGATTCTGGGGATTGTCCGGCGCCCTACGTTGTCATTTAAATATCTTTAAAAAATCTCTTTGAACCTAACTATTACCTAACTGGTAAAGGATGTTGCCGAGTTGCCTTTTCGCCCAGTTGTCTTTTCGTCGAGTTGTCTATTCGGTGAGTTTTCTATTTGTTGAGTTGTTCTTTTCGCCCAGTTGTCTTTTCACCCAATTGTGTTTTCGCCGAGTTGTCTATTCATCGAGTTGTCTTTTCACCCAGCTGTCTGTTTGTTGAGTTGTTTTGTCTCCCAGTTGTCTTTTTTTCGTTGAGTTGTTCTGTTCTTTTCAGTTGTCTTTTCACCCAGTTTTCTTTTCACCCAATTGTGTCTTTTTTGTCTATTCATCGAGTTGTCTTTTCACCCAGTTGTCTTTCTATTCATCGAGTTGTTCTGTCACCCAGTTGTCTATTCATCGAGTTGTTCTGTCACCCAGTTGTCTTTTCATTGAGTTGTTCTTTCGCCCAGTTGCCTTTTCACCCAATTGTGTTTTCGTCGCCCAGTTGTCTTTTCGTTGAGTTGTTCTGTCGCCCAGTTGTCTTTTCGCCCAGTTGTCCCTGAACAAACATCGTTATCTTACAATGCCATAAAAAGCGCCATCTCCTGCCTTAAAGCAAAAAATCTTCTCAACACGTTTCCCCGACTCCGCCATCTGACTTTGGTATGATACAGCAACTCTCCATATTCAGTGTCCATATCAGGCAAGAATGAAGTGAACTGCCTGTGGCTGAGACCTCTTGCTCGTATAAAATTAACTGTCTTAACAACAACATCCATAACTTCTCTCAATTGTAGACTTTTGCCACGGAGCGCTTCCTGATGCAGAATGCAGTGTACGGCAGTAAAAGGACCCCACAAAGAAAGCTGGTTTCATTTTGCTTTCAATAATCCCACGACACCAACGTTTTCAGAACACACAAGTTTATCTATCCCATGGCAGTCCTGCTCTGTTGACGCAACACTCCAATTCTTGAAAAATGTCGCGACCAGCCGTTGGGCCTTTCATTGGTAATAAATTCGTCAGTTACTTTTAGGTTTTCATCAACCTCACAAATGAACACAGCACATTATGCAGTCTCATCAAGCGCTATGGAATATGCTTCAAAACCTTGTGCTGCTGTAATCAGTCGCTGATGAATGTTTCTAGCTGATTCAGTGATTCTGCCAGCAACAGTATTTGCGGACAAACTTTTGCCTTTAAATAGTTTCTTTTCATCCGGAAAAATAATTTCACATGCCTTTATAAAACTATGTTTTATGAATTAGCCTTCAGAGAACACTCGTGAAAATTTTACTATTATGTAACAGAGGACAAAATTTGCTTTTAAAGAATCTTCGCTTGCCTTACTAACATTTGACAAAAAGATTTGCTGTTTTGTAATTGATGCTTTCAGTTGATGAACCTTTTCCTCGCGCAGTTTGCCACACAATGCACCGTACTGTTCTTGATGCAGTGTATTGTAATGTCGGCGTATATTGTACTCCTTAAACACTGAGATAAACTGCAAAATAAAAAAGAGACCCAGAGCTCCGTCTCCAACCTCCGTGACAAAATATACATTTTCCCCCCATTTACAGTCCTATGAAAAAGTTTGGGAACCCCTCTTAATTCTTTGGATTTTTGTTTCTCATTGGCTGAGCTTTCAAAGTATCAACTTCCTTTTAACATCTGACATGCTTTATGGACACAGTAGGATTTCAGCAGTGACATTAAGTTTATTGGATTAACAGAAAATATGCAATATGCAATATAACAAAATTAGACAGGTGCATAAATGTGGGCCCCCAACAGAGATATGACGTCAATACTTAGCTGAGCCTCCTTTTGCTCCTTTGAGCCTCCAGACGCTGTCCTCCTATAGCCATTAATAAGTGTCTGGATTCTGGATGGAGGTATTTCTGACCATTCTTCATACAAAATCTCTCCAGTTCAGTTCATTTTGATGGACAGCCTGCTTCAGATCATCCCATAGATTTTCAATGATATTCAAGTCAGAGGACTGTGACGGCCATTCCAGAACATTGTACTTCTCCCTCTGCATGAATGCCTTTGTAGATTTCCAACTGTGTTTTGGGTCATTGTTGGGTTGGAATATCCAACCCCTGCGTAACTTCAGCTTTGTGACTGATGCTTGAACATTATCCTGAAGAATTTGCTAATATTGGGTTGAATTTATCCGACCCTCAACTTTAACAAGGGCGCCAGTCGCTGGACTAGCCACACAGCCCCACAGCATGATGGGACCTCCACCACATTTGAAAGGAGGTAGCCGGTGTTTTTCTTGGAATGCGGTGTTCTTCTTCCGTCATACTTAGTACTTTTTTGTTTGGACCAAATAACTCCATTTTTGTCTCATCAGTCCAAAGCACTTTGTTCCCAAATGAATCTGGCTTGTCTAAATGAGCATTTGATACAACAAGTGACTCTGTTTGTGGCGCAAGTGCAGAAAGGGCTTCTTTCTCATCACCCTGCCATACAGATGTTCTTTGTGCAAATTGTGCTGAATTGTAGAACGATGTACAGATACACCATCTGCAGCGAGATGTTCTTGCAGGTCTTTGGAGGTGATCTGTGGGTTGTCTGTCACCATTCTCACAATCCTGCTCATATGACGCTCTTGTATTTTTCTTGGCCTGCCATACCTGCTTTGTTGGTTTAACAGCAACTGTGCCTGTGGCCTTCCATTTCCTGATTCCATTCCTTACAGTTGAAACTGACTGTTTAAACCTCTGAGATGAATTGTGTAGCCTTCCCCTAAACCAGGAGACTCAACAATCTTTGTTTTCAGATCTTTGGAGAGTTGCTTTGAGGATCCCATGCTGTCTGTCACTCTTCAGAGGAGTCAAATGGAAGGAAGCACAACTTACAATCGACCTCCTTAAATACCTTTGACCACTCGTGATTGGACACTCCTGTCTATGAAGTTCAAGGCTTATCGAGCTCATCATACCAAGTGATCAGCACTGAGCAGTGACAGGCATGTCAATGTCAATTTATTTATATAGCACATTTAAAACAATATAGGAATGCTGTGGCCAAAGTGCTTAAACATGAACCATGAGTGGGCAAACAACTGACCCCACACACACACTCACCTAACTATGGAATTAAAACTCCTACTCCAACACCAAAAGAACTCTGCTTAAAGATCAGGAGATGTTCAGGAGGCATTCAGATCAGCACAATGACAAGGGGACCCACATTTGTGCACAGCCAGTTTTTCACATTTGATTTAATTTCATACATCTAAATAATTCTGCACTAAACATCTTTGTTTTCAGATCTTTGGAGAGTTGCTTTGAGGATCCCATGCTGTCTGTCACTCTTCAGAGGAGAGTCAAAGGGAAGGAAGCACAACTTGTAGTTGACCACCTTAAATACCTTTGACCACTCATGATTGGACACTCCTGTCTATGAAGTTCAAGGCTTGACGAGCTCATCATACCAAGTAATCAGCACTGAGCGGTGACAGGCATTCAAATCAGCACAATGACAAGGGGACCCACATTTGTGCACAGCCAGTTTTTCACATTTGATTCAATTTCATACAACTAAATACTGCGTCACTAAAAATCTTTGTTCGGAAAACACCGCAGTGCTCAGATGTCCCTAGGAAATGAAAGACATACCACTGTTATCTTCTGTGTTGAAAGGAGAGTCAATTATTATGCAGGCTCAGAGGGGGTCCTAAACTTTTTCACACGACTGTATCCTGGAATATTTGTTTCTCGTCAGCAATCTTGTTATTTTTCTGATGACGAATGACGACATTAATGTCTTTAATCAACAAGAACCATACAAAGTAATTTGCAAACGTTTAACTGACGTCACTTGAAGTAAAAGTAACAACACCGAATGTTGAGGTAAGTAAGAAGAATGGTATTTTAATTCTGGAAACAGTATTGTGAGGAAAATGCTGCAAAGTAAAATGGATTTTAGTGGTAGATTTTGGCAGTTCAAGTACGTCGTCGCAGGCTGCAGGTCAAGTGTTTGAGACCCCTGATTTAGAGGTATACAGGTAAGCAACACATCCAATGCCATGGAAAGCAACTTCTCTACGTCCGCCATGTTGGAATATGGTTTTCTTCCGTGAAGGGTGGCCGGTCAAGAAATAACATGTCCTAATGAACAGGATCCGATCAGGGAGGGGCGCGTAATAAACAAGAACAAAGCCGAGTTATTTATTTTTTTTTTTTTTTTAAGCGACTTAGCGTTGTCGCTGTTAAATGGGGATCTCGCTGGGGACCCCGACACCTGACCCTCTACTACTTTTTTGTTTCTCCTTACAACATACAAAAACACAAACATAAAAAAAAATCAAATGGTGTTTCACGGGAGAGCGATGTTTATTTTGAACTTCGTGAAAAACGTATCAAACAGCAAAAAAAATCGATATGACCACGAGATTTCTTGACCTCTTAAATAAATTTGAACCAAGTTACCTGGTCTTGACACTTGGGCCTCATTTTAGGTTGGGCGGGCCGCTACAAGAGAGCCCCCTTTTTGTTACATGTCTTAGAAATTTGGCTCCCGTTGTTCTTATAAACTTCATCTTCCATGATATACACTGTGTGCACAATTATTAGGCAAGTGAGTATTTTGACCATATCATCATTTTTAATGCGTATATTCCAACTCCAAGCTGTATTAACTTGAATGCTTATTGGATTTAAGCACGTCAGGTGATGTGTATTTGTGTAATGAGGGAGGGTGTGGCCTAAGGAGATCAACACCCTATATCAAGGTGTGCAGAATTATTAGGCAGCTAGTTTTCCTCAGGCAAAATGGGCCAAAAGAGATTTAACTGACTCTGAAAAGTCAAAAATTGTAAAAAGTCTTTCAGAGGGATGCAGCACTTTTGGAATTGCTAAGATATTGGTGTGTGATCACAGAACCATCAAACATTTTGTTGCAAATAGTCAACAGGGTCGCAAGAAACGTGTTGAGAACAAAAGACGCAAATTAGCTGCCAAAGATTTGAGAAGAATCAAACGTGAAGCTACCAGGAACCCATTATCCTCCAGTACTTTCATATTCCAGAGCTGCAACCTACCTGGAGTGCCCAGAAGTACAAGGTGTTCAGTGCTCAAAGACATGGCCAAGGTAAGGAGGGCTGAAACCCAACCACCACTGAACAAGAAACATAAGTTGAAACGTCAAAACTGGGCCAAGAAATATCTGAAGACAGATTTTTTTCAAAGGTTTTATGGACCGATGAGATGAGAGTGACTCTTGATGGACCAGATGGATGGACCTGTGGATCAGTAATGGGCACAGAGCTCCACTCCAACGTGGAGGTGGGGTACTGGTATGAGCTGGTATTTTTAAAGATGAGCTAGTTGGACCTTTCTGCATTGAAGATGAACTCAAAATCAACTCCCAAACCTACTGCCAGTTTTTCGAAGACACTTTCTTCAAACAGTGATACAGGAAGAAGACCATGATTTTTATGCAGGCCAATGCTCCATCACTTGCATCGAAGTTCTCCACTGCGTGGCCAGCCAGTAAAGGCCTTAAAGATGAAGGAATAATGACATGGCCCCCCTTCCTCATCTGACCTAAACCCTATCGAGAACTTGTGGGCACTTCTTAAACGCTAGATTTACGGGGAGAAAACAATACACCTCTCTGAAGAGTGTCTGGGAGGCTGTAGTCACTGCTCCACAAAAGCTGATCGTCAACAGATCAAGAAACTGACAGACTCCATGAATGGAAAGGCTTATGACTGTTATTGGAAAGAAGGGTGGCCATATTGGTCATTGATTGATTGATTGATTTTTTTTTAAATGTCAGAGATGTTTATTTGTAAATTTTGAGGTGTGTGTTTATTATTCTCACTATAACAGATGAAAATAAACAAGTGAGATGGGAAAATTTTCATTTTTCCTTTAGTTGCATAATAAATCTGCACACTAATAGTTGCCTAATAATTGTGCGCACATATGTATTCCCCTGATGATGTTCACACTCACATTTCCGTTGTGAAACATTCAGGTTTCAGGTTTATTAACATTTTGGATTGACTGATAGCACTGTGTTTGTTCCATATTAAAATTAATCCTCAAAAATACAACTTGCCTAATAATTCTGCACTCCCTGTAGTAATAGTACCCACCGGGAGCCACTACTAAAATGATCTCGGACTAGAGAGCTCCCTTTACACGACACCGCCTCGATTTCAGGTGTTGAACATTTTCGAAATGTGACAGTAGTGACAATTACCTTCTCCTCTTTGTCCCGTGAACATCATAAGGTTATCCTTGAAAGCTGAAGGCTTCTTGTCTATTTTGAATTTCAAATTAAATTCGTAGGAGGTGCTCATGTTAGGTATGGCTGAATAGGCGACAAAGGAGTAGAGTCCATGGTCGTCTCTCCCGCTGAACCTGGGCTGTGTGATGTTGACGGCTGCAGGGAAAAAAAAACTAATATTTACATCACCGGTCACACTGAACACTGACATAAATCGCAACACAAAATACAATTCAAGACAAACTGTTTTGCTTCTCCAAATCATTTGCAAAACAAATAGTGCTTCACCATAATGGACACTGGCGCCATCTGCTCGTACGTCCTCATGTCATCTGTCATCTTTTCCTTCCGCATGCAAACAGTGGAAAGGAGAGTGCGGTGGGAGAGCATCAACTCGGTGGCGCTTCTCTGCTACCAACATCCATTCGCCAACATGGAGCCTGGAGCATTGGCTTTCACAGTTGGTGTGACCTCTGACCCCAAACGAGTGATGTGAGGAAGAACTGGTGACGTGAACGTGCAGGCAGGCCGGTGCATGAAGCAGAATGACTTACGGAGTCCCTAACATAGTTAAGGGGCCAGCCGGCCAACCCCATTTAATTGCAATGCAAGACAAATATCACTGCACAACACAGTTTTTGATTGTTGGGTGTTTCTTATAGATTTTTGGGTGCTGATCACGAATATCACATCACGTACCATTTCAGAGACATCTCCAGTTTTGTCATGATTTCTTATATTTGTATCCAAACATTTTCGCTCCCGTAAGTGACTTATCAACAACGGTTTCTGCAGCCTGGGCATGTCCAATCATGGAATCAGGGCAGGTCGGAAGCTGTTCTGTGGGAGTTGACATCCTGGGCTGGTCTGAACAACCTTGATGCTGTCTCAGCCTGCTATAAAGGTGGCTTCCATACAGCAATCCTGCTCATTTGGTTAATATATAATGGACTTTCTCTGGTCCTGTTCAGCCAACATACATCGGACTTCTAATACAACTTGGAGTCCTGCCACGTGCAAAAGTTCACTGACGACACTGCTATGGTGGTCTGCATCAGGAGTGGGCAGAAGGAGGAGTATAGGAACCTAAGCAAGGACTTTGTTAAAAGGTTTGACTCAAATGACCTACACCTGAACACCAGCAAGACCAAGGAGCTGGTAGTGAGTTTTAGGAGAACCAGGCCTCTCATGGACCCCGTGATCATCAGAGATAACTGTGTGCAGAGGGTGCAGACCTACAAATACCTGGGAGTGCAGCTGGATGATAAACTGGACTGGACTGTCAATACTGACGCTCTGTGCTAGAGAGGACAGAGCAGACTATACTTCATTAGAAGACTGGCATCTTTCAACATCTGCAATAAGATGCTGCAGATGTTCTATCAGATGGTTGTGGCGCCCTCTTCTACGCGGTGGTGTGCTGGGGAGGCAGCATAAAGAAGAGGGACGCCTCATGCCTGAACAAACTGGTGAGGAAGGCCGGCTCTATTGTAGGCACGGAGCTGGACAGTTTGACATCCATGGCAGAGCGACGGGCGCTGAGCAGACTCCTGTCAATCATGGAGAATCCACTGCATCCACTGAACAGGATCATCTCCAGACAGAGGAGCAGCTTCAGCAACAGACTGCTGTCACCATCCTGCTCCACTGACAGAATGAGGAGACCCCACACTATGCGACTCTTCAATTCCACCCGGGGGGGTAAACGTTAACATTATACAAAGTTATTGTCTGTTATACCTGCATTGTTATCACTCTTTAATTTAATATTGTTTTTTATGTGAATGTAGGTATGTGAATTTCCCCTTGGGATTAATAAAGTATCTATCTATCTATCTATCTATCTATCTGTCTGTCGGTATAATATAGTGCCTTATCTATCTATCTATCTATATAATATAGTGCCTTTCATGTCTGTCTATCTATCTGTCTGTCTATATAATATAGTGCCTTATCTATCTATCTATCTATCTATATAATATAGTGCCTTTCATGTCTGTCTAGCTATCTGTCTGTCTATATAATATAGTGCCTTATCTATCTATCTATCTATCTATCTATATAATATAGTGCCTTTCATGTCTGTCTATCTATCTGTCTGTCTATATAATATAGTGCCTTTCATGTCTATCTGTCTATCTATCTATCTATCTGTCTGTCTGTCTGTCTGTCTATCTATCTAAGTAATGCCTTTCATCTATCTATCATATAGTGCCTTTCACATCTGTCTACCTGCCTGCTATTTGAGAGCCCAACAGGGACTCACAGTGCAACCCTGAGTAGGTCACTTCACCTGCCTGATGACACATAATAGAAATGCGGAGTAAATCTTCAGCCTACCTGTAAAGTAGGGCAGAATGAGATCAGCCATGAAGAGGCGCCATGTGTGGTCTCAGGTAGGCTCAGTCCCCACCACTGAAGCCCACTCTTACACATGTTTGTGCTCCCCTAGCTGGTCTGAGCAGCAGATGAAGTTTTATGGAAAGTCAGCTGACCAGTCGAATCGCCTCTCTTGTCGCCCTGAACAGGTCACTTCTTCAGCCAGCAGGAATCTGTAGACGTGCGGATCGAGATCTGATGGACTTGCAGGGCCCCTGTATGAGTCCTGCACATCAAAATGTCTGTGTTGTTGCTATTGTGTAAAGAGTAAAGCAGGGCAGTGTGGCACCACAGCAGGGGGTCTTCATGTTCAACCCGGGGGGCTCCCACTGGCTGCAGGTTTTGTCCCAAACAAGCACTTCTTTTCATTAATCATGCAAGCTGCTATTTAAGTTTCCGTGTTTGCATGTGCTAGTTCAGAAACTACAAACCAGTTCTGCTAAATCATTACTGGATGTAGTAAGAGTGTACGTGTTGTAGAGAGGGGTAGATAATCTTGCTGTTCTTTTTTAATGTGTGTGCTGCCTAGCAGTAAGGAGACGAGGTCCTCATGTCCCAGGTCCTCCCTGCATGGAGTTTGCATGTTCTCCCCATGTTTGTGTGAATTTCCTCCGGGTACTCCGGTTTTATTCCACAGTCCAAAGACGTGCAGTTTAGGTGGACTGCTGATACTTAATTGACCCTAACGTGTAGTGGGTGTGTGTGTTCTGTGATGTACTGGTATCCAGGGTTTGTTCCTGCCTTATGCCAAATGCTAGCTGGCATTAGCTCCAGCACCCCCACATCACCCTGTTCAGGACTAGAGGGCTAGAAAATGGCTGACTAATGTCAATTAAGAGTAAAAAGAAAATAAGAAAACAGAGTTTAAAAATGATTGCAAGTTCTTAAGAATGCAAATCTCACACTACTGCATTTTTCTGATTGCAAAATAAGAAAAAGAGAGAAAAAAAGATAATTTAGTAAAACAATAAAAGCAGGTAAAGGAACCCCGAGATTGGGATGAAACCCCGCAGCCACATTTGGGGCCCTGAAGCGAACTTCAAAGACGCCGCTACGGGACTGCCATCCCCCAGGCGTTGTCACCATTTCTAGTGGTGAAGGTGCGTCTGTGCGACGCCGGGAAAGCCATTTTAGGTTAAATCAGCCCTGATCTGTATCAGGTAGGCATGATTTTCTGGGTTAAACATATCAACTAAATAAACAAATACTCCTACTGACCGTTTCAATCTTGCGTGACTGTTATTAATTGATATTACCCATCTATCCATTTTCAGAACTACTAAATACAATGGAAGACAATGTCAGCTATTGTTAAATACTCTGCCTTAAACGTGTCAGCGGACTGTTCTTTGTAAAGTACGTACTACATTTACGCTGTCATCGTCTGTTCATAAAAAAGAAAGAAAAAGGCATGTCTACATAATGTAGGTCCCTGCGGAGGAGCAGCATTTCTGTTTTTATAACGTGTCTTTCTGTCGGATGTGACATTCTACCTAAATCCAGGCGATGATCGCGACCAGCCTCATAAAGATCGTCCACTAGATGGCAGCATCGCTCTAATCTACACACATAACTGTACACGCAGCGGCGCCTGACGAGTTGAGCGCGCGGCCAGGCAGTCCGGTCATCCTGCTGCTCCGATCGAAGAAACTCCGGCACAGCAAACGCTTTGAATTTGTACAGAGAATAAGGGCAGAGACACAATTTGAACTGAAAGATGCCTGCGCTTTTATGATGACCGATTAAAAAAAAAACTGCACTTGAAATCCTACATTGCTGTTATTTGAAAGCGCAGCAGGATAGCGGTGAGACTTTCAGCATTTCTCTCTCCCATAGTTTAGACGCCGGTTTGAGTCCTCAGAGGAGCTCCTTTAACTCGAATGCATAAGGAGGACTGGCGAGGAGTGTAAACTGGTCCAAAGTCTGTCGCTGACGCTGTGCTTCCCTCTTATCGTCTGACTTCTCCATTCAGTAACCGCAGATACTCCTAACACTGTGGAGACATGGAAATCACTTCAGTGACCTTTAGAATATCCAGCTAGGGTTACCACTTTTAATACGAAAAAATAAGGGACGCGCAATTGCATTCTTAAATACGGGACGATTCCGTATTTTAAAGGACGGGTGGCAACCCTATCACAGAGAACGCTCTCCGACAAATTGTGCAGTTGGCTTGTTCACAATTTCCGCTAACACTCTGCAGCCAAGTATTTGTTTCCTCCCACTCTCTGCGCTATTTTTGCAGCCGCTTGCGTTTAAGCTTTGAAACTTTAAGACGCGGGGGGTTACCTGGAGAAGCATCTGCCATTTTGTTAATATTACTCTCTGCCAACACTTTGCAGACTCTACTTAAAAGACCCGCCCTCCTCACTGGACAGTTAAAAAGACCAATCAAACTAACGATGACATCAAGTATTACCCAATCAAAAGTAGGAAAGGAGGCATCTTCATAAAATGCGTGTGGGATGATTTGCATGAGACGCTGCTTTAAAAAAAAATGATAAAAAAAAAAAAATACGGGACAAAACACATCCCGTATTGATTCAAAACGGGAAGATTCCGTATTTTAAAGGACGGGTGGCAACCCTATATCCAGCGGACGAGAGCAAAGTTACGGGGCGCCACTCACTGCACGTCAAACACACTGGAGGGACTGTCGGGAGATGAGCTGCCCGTGACACTCGGCACGAAGACGCACCGCACTGCATTAGACACGTAGATGACAAGAGGTTACACAATAGATCGATGCATAGAAAAGGCGCTATATGAAAAGACAGACACATGCGAAAGGCACTATATATACCTAGATACATGCATTTGAAAGAAATTACAAAGCGTAAATAGACATGAAAGGCATTATAGTTAGATATATATGAAAAATACTGTAAGATTGATATATATATATATATATATATATGTGTATATGTATATATATATATATATATATATATATATATATATATGTGTATATGTATATATATATATATATATATATGTATATATATATGTATATGTATATATATATATATATATGTATATGAAAGACACAATATATACCGAAGCAAACAGATTTGAAAGAAATTATGACATACAGTAAATAGATATGAAAGTCACTATATAAGAAACATAGACAAATAGATACGAAAAGCCTAAGATCGATGTGAAAGATGCTATATCTGAAAAACACCAATGTAAAGTATGACATAAATAGATATGAAAGGAACTATAAAAAAATGATAGGTAAATGTATATAAAAACACTTTATAGAATATAGGGTGGTCCAGATCTATCTATCCATTATCCAACCCACTGTATCCTAACTACAGGGTCACGGGGGGTCTGCTGGAGCCAATCCCAGCCAACACAGGGCGCAAGGCAGGAAACAAACCCCAGGCAGGGCACACACACACACCCACCAAGCACACATTAGGGACAATTTAGGAACAGCAATCCACCTAACCTGCATGTCTTTGGACTGTGGGAGGAAACCCACGCAGACACGGGGAGGACCCGTGGCCTCATTACTGCGAGGCAGCAGCACTACCCGCTGCGCCACCGCGCCATCCATGGTCCAGATCTAATTATGTAATTTTCATTACGCTATAACTTATTAAGTTTACTACATAGAAAATCACCCGAAAATTCACTGGGCCATCGAGAAGTGTGCGAATTGACGACATGTAGAATCGTTTTGCACCGAACTGGAATCGTCCCCACATAAATCAAAGTCATCCAGACGATCTGGATCTGCACAATTAGATCTGGATCACCCAGTAGATGGATATGAAAGGCACTGTATATAAAAGATACCTAGATAAACAGATTTGAAAGTCACTGCGTAAGAACGACAGATAGATATGAACAAACTGTAAGATAGATATGAAAGGCACTATATATGAAATATACCAATATAAATAGACTGGAAAGAAATGATTACATAAATGATTATAAATAGATATGAAAGGAAGTCTATGTAAAAAGCATAGTAGGAAAAACACTTCAAAAGGAAAATAAAGGGTGGCACGGTGGCACAGTGGTAGTGCTGCTGCCTCACAGTTAGGAGACCCGGGTTCGCTTCCCATGTCCTCCCTGTGTGGAGTTTGCATGTTCTCCCCGTGTCTGCGTGGGTTTCCTCCCACAGTCCAAAGACATGCAGGTCAGGTGGATTGGCGATCCTAAATTGTGCTTGGTGTGTGGGTGTGTTTGTGCGCCCTGCGGTGGGCTGGCGCCCTGCCCAGGATTGGTTCCTGCCTTGTGCCCTGTGTTGGCCGGGATTGGCTTCAGCAGACAAACAGGTATAGGAAAAATATTATATCAAGTCAAAGCAAACTTTATTGAAATCTCAACCATATAAATGTATATAGATCGACGTAATTGCAAAGTCCAGGGTCCACAGTGTAACAACATGAAGTGCAAATAAAAAATTAAAATTAAATTAAAAATAGAATTAAAATTTAAAATGAAAACACAAACAAGACAAGACATTGTGGAAAGACAAGATTGATGCAATGTATGTCAATAAATACAGTATGTAATATAATAAATGAATAATAGATCTAGATAATACAGAAATGATCCGTGTATGATGAGAGTTGTTTAAGACGTGTAAACAATGACAAGTCAGAGAGTTTCACAGCAGAAGGAGAGCAGAAGCCTGGCTCGTGGCTCGTTATGTGAGCCAATGCTCGTATTTAGATCCGAATTTTTCGCTCATACTTTCCTCCTATCTTGAATTTCTCGTATACAGAGGTGATCGTATCTAGAGGTTCCACTGTACTTTCATTACGACGAAGTGGCCTTGAAATGCCTGAGTGAATTCTCCGCAGAGCACTCAGTTCTGTGGTCGCAGCTCAGTTGTGCACAACGATCCCCAAACACAAACACTGCCATTTTTTTTTCTTTCTTCGGACTTTCCTTGTATTTTTTATTTTTTTTATTTTGCTGTAATTTGTTTTCTGTGTTTTTCAGTGATGCCTTTTGCTTATCGCTCGTTATGTACCTAAAATCTGGAATAGCCTTTCAATAGGAATTTGCCAAGCTGATACGGTGGAGCATTTTAAAACACTGCTGAAAACACATTACTTTAACATGGCCTTCTCATAACTTCATTTTAATTTAATCCTGATGCTCTGTATATTCAATTACTGTAATTATCATTACTATTCATGGTGTATCCAAAATCCATACTAACCCGTACTTTCTCTTCAGTTCTTTTTCCGGTTTTCTGTGGTGACCTGCGCCACCACCACCTAATCAAAGCACCGTGATGTCCCTACATTGATGGATTAAAGGCCAGAAGTCCACATGACCGTCATCATCAAGTCCTTCCCTGTGAACCCTGAATACCATGAGGGCTGATTGAGATCATTTATGTTAGTTAGAATGCCTAGAGGGGGCTGGGTGGTCCCGTGGCCTCGGACCCCCTGCAGATTTTATTTTTTCTCTCCAGTCGTCTGGAGTTTTTTTGTTTTGTCTGTCCTCACTGGCCATCAGACCTTACTCTTATTCTATGTTCATTAGTGTTCTCTTATTTTAATTCTTACTTTTTTCTCTTTCTTCATCATGTCAAGCACTTTGAGCTACATTATTTGTATGAACTTGTGCTATAGAAATAATGTTGTTGTTGTCAACATTTGAAAAACATCCATTGGAATTTAATTCATTGTCACCCTCCTATAGAAACGGCAGACACGAAAAAACGATAAACAGTTCATATTACAGTTATCCCTCGTTTATCGCGGGCTGCAATAACTGAATTTCCGCGAAGTAGGGACACCATATTTATTTAATAATTTAACGTGTATTTGGACGTTTTTAAACCCTCCCTGTACCGTTTACAACCCACCCTTTACTCTATTAATAACAGGGACAACTGTTAAGCAATATGAAATCGGTAGATAAGTTTACAGTTACTGTAAAGCAAAGTACACGTACCTATATATGACGTGATGATGGTGATGAATATGCTGTGCAGTAAAAATGATGACGATGAAGGTGATGATGACTTTTACTGCGCAGCCAATGACTGTATTTTACGTCTCTTCAGACGGCGCTGCCATTTTCTGTTGCACCTCTTCCACGGTTTCCGAAGGTGTATCCGTAGTAGTAGTTGTAGGAACTGGCTCTTTGTCGCGAGGCTGCAAAAACATTGTGATCGGCAGTTGCTGCCGCTGCTTCTTTTTCCGGTCGAAGAGCAGCTTGTGGGCGGTCATGACGTTGTCGACCTTGTTGCAAAATTGGACC
Organism: Polypterus senegalus; assembly: GCF_016835505.1. NCBI lineage: Eukaryota > Metazoa > Chordata > Cladistia > Polypteriformes > Polypteridae > Polypterus > Polypterus senegalus. The sequence continues at coordinate 10,996,557 of NC_053169.1, forward strand.
GATCGAACCATATCGTCGTGCCATTCCTGTGGCCGCTCTTGCAGACCCTTAGCCAGTCTGCAGCCACAGCCGAGAACGTTCTCCCTTCCTTCAACATATCCAGAAGTTTCACCTTCTCAGCGATCGTCATCATTCTTCGTTGGCGTTTAGGTTCAGCACCAGCCTTGGAAGAAGGAGCACGTTTGGGAGCCATTGCAGGGGGTGAAGATTGAAGCGAAGTTCAACACAAAGAAACCACAAAAAAAAAAAATCACACACGGTACAGTGAAAAGTAAACCGCTCGGCGAGAAAGCTTGAAGCGAAATGGCCGCCACAGAGAGACAAGGGGAGGTGCTGTGGGATCTGGGCATCAGTCAAAGCACCAATCACGGACCCGATTAGAAAGTGGGAAGCTGTGATTTGTCGTCTCCCTCCCATGTACCAATCACAGCCCGTGTTGCAACGCACTTAGTCACCGAACTTGTTTTGTTGTTCTTAGACTAGGAAATACTACTACTAGATTTAAAACCCGCATAGCGTCGTGAATCCACGAAAAGTGAACCGCGAAGTAGCGAGGGATTACTGTAGAAAGAAAAAAAACTTCCATTTTTTTGCAGCAGCAAAAAGAAAAAAGACGTTGCCAGTGAATTCGGAATTTCGCCATCGACGCTGTTAACTTTCTTGAAAGACCGAGCAAAAAATGAAGAAAAAATCTCGAGGTTGAATTACAGATGACTACAATACGTTCCCTACGAGAAAGTAAACCGGACTCCGGGAGGTCTAAAACACTAAAAGATTCATCAAACTCTCCTAATGGAATTTTTGGGGGATTTTACTTTGGAGAAAGAAAAAAAAAGACACGAAAGACACAACATAAGAAAGCTACCGTGTGAGCGCACTGAATGTTTTAAGGATAGGCAAGGCGGGAGAGTTGTTTAGGATGGATTTAATTATCGTAATGGTTGATTACCAACATGCTTACATTAACTGTGGCATTTAAAAAATGAAGTACAGTAATCCCTCGCTATATCGCGCTTTGACTTTCACGGCTTCGCTCTATCGCGAATTTTATATGAAAGCATAACTAAATATATAACGCGGATTTTTCGCTGCTTCTGCGGACAATGTGTCTTATTACTTCCTGTACATGCTTCCTCAGTTGGTTTGCCCAGTTGATTTCATACAAGGGACGCTATTGGCGGATGACTGAGAAGCTAACCAATCAGAGCATGCAGTTAAGTTCTCCTGACTGAGAAGCTAACCAATCAGAGCAGGCAGTTAAGTTCCTGCTTGCTGAATGCAGTGTTAACCAGGAAGTCTCGTCTCGCTCATTCAGCATCAACGTGTTTCGCTGTGTAAAGAGTTGTGCTCTTTTGTGTTTATCTTTGTGCGTAGTCAAGTCCTTCATTTTGGCTCCAAAACGATCTGCTACTGCTTCAGGGGCCGTGCCCAAGCTCAAACGGAAGATGTTAATGATTGCCGAAAAGGTAAACGTTTTGGATTTGTTGAAGGCTACGATTCTTTTTATTTAAAAAGTAGGAAAGGAATATAAGATCTACGGCCGCAGTGTCCTTTTAACCAGGGTGCAAAACAAGTTGTAAGTGGATGTAATAAGGCAGTAGTCGGGATGGAATCTGCTTTAGGGATTTGGATTGAAGAAGAACAACGGCAGTGCTACACAATCGCCTGGATGGCTCCTTTAAGGGCTGTAACACTCACCTTTGTTGTGCAGTAAAATTAAACTCATTGTTATCGGACAAGTCATTGTGTCATTGTTGGTGAGTAACCATAATTAATTTTCTAATTACAGTACTTAGTACATGTACGTACGTTTAGTGTCACTGTACACACATTTACTGTATACTATTTTTCTTGCATTGTACGTATTTATTGCTGGTGGCCTGTCTATCGTAATGGCTGTAAACATATGTGATATCGGAGACACTCAATATCTTTAAAATAATATTTAGGTTTTACTGTATATAAACAGTGTGTTTATATACACAATTTCAATGAATCTTACCTAATATCTAAGAGAATACAAAGGGATTATGCTGTATAACTCTGCAGGGAATATTTATAAACAGAGTGGGGGAGTTTATAAGGGCTTAAAATATATAAAAATAACCATAGAAACATACATATGGTTTCTACTTCGCGGATTTTCACCTATCGCGGGGGGTCTGGAACGCAACCCCCGCGATCGAGAAGGGATTACTGTATAAACATTTGAGGAAAATAACCAAACTTTTATTGAAGATTTATTTTAGCTACATCACACATCCAGGGCCCCGGGGATATGCCCTCCATCTCCTTAGAATCTGCCTGTGGATATCCTAGCAAAAATGAAAACTTTTGACAAATTTCTTTGAAGAATAAGTGTGAAACATTTCAAGAGAATCAGCCCATGCCAAGCTAAAAACAGGCAGACGGGGCATGGGGGTCACAATGAGTGCTTCTCTCATTATATGAAAATACACCTAATAAGTCACTGGGCACCTTAAAGTGGGCTGATTCAGTGTAGTAGTGTGTCCTGAAATCTCACTGATAAGCCTTGAAAAGGTCATATTGGATTAAGAACGAGGAAAGCGGAGAAAAAGAACTTTTTTTCCAATACTTTGGATAAAAATGGCAATTTAGATATAGGTCAAAAATGATTTGGAGTTGAGGGATCTAGGTTAGGTTTTTCTTATAAGAGCCTCCACTACAGCACGTGTAAAAGACGAAGGAGCAATCCCATTTACTAAGCAGCTATCGACTGTGGCACTCGCTACAGGAAAAGAGAGGAGACGTGACCAAAATAAGGACATCATTAAAAACATAACATTGGAGAGGACACCTCAGAAGACAATGAACTCTGTGAGATTTGAATCATTTGTTTTCCAACCCTCAATTTTTGTTAAAAGCACACAAAGCAATGGCTTCACACATAAATCAACATAAATGTATTGTTACGCGGTGATGCGGCTGCTGTCAATGCCCGCTCGCCATCTCTGGGGGCGGCTCAAGGGCCAGCAGAAATGTATAGTGAGCTGGCTGTCTTCATGGAGCAGGTGGGTAGCGGTGGCAGTGACGGTGTGATGCAATATGGTTTGTACCTCTTGGTAACGTAAGTGGCTGACCTCCCAGGCGAATTTTGCCATAGGCGCATCAGCTACACAAACGTGTTCACCCCGATCGGCTAATGCTGGTACCTCATTTTCAATCTCCATCTCCAGATCACTTGCATCAAAATCGGAGATCCGACAGGTCAGGGTCTGATTCAATACAATACAATACAGTTTATTTTTGTATAGCCCAAAATCACACAGGAAGTGCCGCAGTGGGCTTTAACAGGCCCTGCCTTTTGACAGCCCCCCAGCCTTGACTCTCTGAGAAGACAAAGAACAACTCCCAAAAAAACCTTGTAGGGAAAAATGGGAGAAACCTTGGGAAAGGCAGTTCAAAGAGAGACCCCTTTCCAGGTAGGTTGGGCGTGCAGTGGGTGTCAAAAGTAGGGGGTCAATACAATACAATACACAGAACAGAACAATTCCTTAAGACAGCATAATAATAAAAATTTTAGAAGTACGGTTTAACAGTAGATGATATGACATAATTAGGTTTGGATATTTTTAGAGTCCTGGAGACCTCATCCATCAAGCTGCCTCCCCATTTGGCCATGCCACGGCTGAAACGTTGCTCCGATGAAAGGACCCCTCTTTCCCATGATTCCTGTGATCCTCCATCAGGGGTGACTTTACCATAGGCAGGCAAACAACTTGGCAGGTGGGCAATTCAGTCATATTATCAAAAAAAAACGAAGTCCACCGAATATTTTGCTCTGCACGTTCGCTTTGGTCTCCCGCCGCATGTTGATGCAATTTTACAGGCTGTTTGCTGTTCGCTACTCAAAGGTCAAATCAATAAAGTGAACTTTCCTTCTCATAAAGAGAGTCCAACTAAAACGTAACAGCAAGTTTTGTTGCAGTTTACAGCTGATTACCGTCCACTACCCCTGAATTTCAATAAGAGTCGACATCCGCCCTGAAAGAGTTAAAAAGAGCCAAAAATTTGCACAGATTCACAGATTGCCAAACGCTACAGGAGCTGACTGAACAAGTTTACTAGTGAAACTAAAATCAAACACAAATGACTGAATCCAAGTAAATGCAAATTCTCCAATAAGGAGGAGAGCTTGAGAACATGCGCCGATAGCGTGTTGGCGCACCCACCACACGATGAACCACCTGGATTGTTGACACCTCAGCACCACAATGGAATGGTGGGAGGTTTATTACGGTGCCTGGAGTGCCAATCCTGCCACCAGTCCCCAAGTTTTCCCTGCAAGTTGCTGGATGAAGATTTAACTCCATACCTGGTGTCACAAGCCGATGGCCTGCTAGTAGTTTGGGACCGACCAGGACTGAGGGAGTAACAAGAGAGGCATGAGAGAGGCAGATGTTCAAAACCAAAGGTAATTTATTTATTGCACGATAGAGTAAAAAAAAAAAAGATAGTTGTTGATGGAAAAAAAAAACACAAAAAAAAAGGATGGACAAAAACGTATATAAATAATCAAATTATGAAGAAAAAAAAAGAAAAAAAATAGAAATTGGGAAACACCAAGGCTTTTACCCTAATATATATATATACTGCTCAAAAGAATTAAAGGAACACTTTTTAATCAGAGTATAGCATCAAGTCAATGAAACTTCTGGGATTTAATCTGGTCAGTTAAGTAGCAGAGGGGGTTGTTAATCAGTTTCAGCTGCTGTGGTGTTCATTAAATTAACAACAGATGCACTAGAGGGGCAACAATGAGATGACCCCAAAACAGGAATGGTTTAACAGGTGGAGGCCACTGACATTTTTCCCTCCTCATCTTTTCTGACTGTTTCTTCACTAGTTTTGCATTTGGCTACAGTCAGTGTCACTACTGGTAGCATGAGGCGATACCTGGACCCTACAGAGGTTGCACAGGTAGTCCAACTTCTCCAGGATGGCACATCAATACGTGTCATTGCCAGAAGGTTTGCTGTGTCTCCCTGCACAGTCTCAAGGGCATGGAGGAGATTCTAGGAGACAAGCAGTTACTCTAGGAGAGCTGGAGAGGGCCATAGAAGGTCCATAACCCATCAGCAGGACCAGTATCTGCTCCTTTGGGCAAGGAGGAACAGGATGAGCACTGCCAGAGCCCTACAAAATGACCTCCAGCAGGCCACTGGTGTGAATGTCTCTGACCAAACAACCAGAAAGACTTCATGAGGGTGACCCAAGGGCCCCATGTCCTCTAATGGGCCCTGAGCTCACTGCCCAGCAGCATGCAGCTCGATTGGCATTCGCCATAGAATACCAGAATTGGCAGATGCACCACTGGTGCCCTGTGCTTTTACAGATGAGAGCAGGTTCACCCTGAGCACGTGACAGAAGTGAAAGGGTCTGGAGAAGCCATGGAGAACATTATGCTGCCTGTAACATCATTCAGCATGAGCAGTTTGGTGGTGGGTTAATGATTGTCTGGGGAGGCATATCCATGGAGGGTCACACAGACCGCTACAGGCTTGACAAAGGCACCTTGGCTGCCATTAGGTATCAGGATGAAATCCTTGGACCCATTGTCAGACCCTATGCTGGTACAGTGGCTCCTGGTGCACGACAATTCCTGGCCTCATGTGGTGAGAGTATGCAGGCAGTTCCTGGAGGATGAAGGAATTGATACCATTGACTGGCCACCACACTTTCCTGACCTAAATCCAATAGAACACCTCTGGGACATTATGTTTTGGTCCATCCAATGCCACCAGGTTGCACCTCAGACTGTCCAGGAGCTCAGTGATGTCCTGGTCCAGATCTGGGAGGAGATCCCCCACAACACCATCTGTCATCTCATTAGAAGCATGCACCGATGTTGTCAGGCATGTATACAAGAACACAGGGGCCATACAAAGTGCTGCGTACAATTTGGAGTTGCTGCAATTAAATTTTGGCAAAATGGACTAGCCTGCCACATCATTTTTTCACTCTGATTTTTGGGGCGTCTTTGAATTCAGGGCTCTGTAGGTTGATCATTTTCATTTCCATCAAACGATGTGGCATCCTTTCGTTCCTAACACATTACCAGTCTATATCAGTATAGATATCCAGGAGGATTGAGATCTGATGTGTTTTCAAAAGTGTTCCTTTCATTTTTTTGAGCAGTTTTATATATAATCAATTCCAATCCATGAAAAGTCCAGGGCAGCCTTAAAATAATACAAAACCAGACTCTGTTTCAGTCCAGGTCACCAGTACAACTCCTCCAATAAAAAGAAATCTCAGGAGTCGTTTTTTTTTGGTTAGCTTAACACAGTCCTTTACAGCAACCAACAGCTCAGCCACTAGGCACCTCTTAGGCTGGCGTGCCTCGCACTACCTACTCCTCTTAATTCTCTCCAAGCGATCCTTTCTTTCTCCCCTTTCTTTTTTTTCCCCATTCTTGCGGCCACAACAGTACTTATAAAGCCCTTTCGATTGCCAGGATCAGCTTACCTAATTATAGGGAGAAACCATTTAAGTCCTGCCGGGGAAATCGTACACTGCAAGTACAAATCAAAATAGCCGACAACAACTTATACATAATAAAACAATAAATAACAAAACATTTCTACCTAACTTTGAGGTTACTAATAAACAAACTGAAACATTACGATACACGTACACTACTAACGTAACTTGGACTCCCCCCTATAGCTGTCGTTTGATCTTCCCAGGCACCTGTGACTGCATTTAGCATCTGTGCCCTTGTTAAATGAAAAAAAAAAAAAACCCGGTCGGTAAAAATAGTATGTTACACGTGAAACATCTAGAAAATAAACTAAACAACCGGAGGGTAAGACCAAAAATCTTAAAAGAAAAAAAAAATCTTTTTTTTTCCCCCGTGGTAAACTTGCTAATATATTGTTCACCGTGGTTCACACTTAACACTTCTTGATAGTCCTGCCCCATATCCATCTAAACCACCACGTATCAGCATTACGGTGAGGCTATAGCGTCACACCTGGGATGAAGCAATTTCAGGTTAAGGGCCCAGTGGAGTAGAGTCACTTCTGGTGTTTCCGGGATTCGAACCCGCAACCGGAAAATCCCTAGCCTCAAAGCCACCACTATATAGTAAGATAAATGTAAAAGAGAATTGAAACATGCCCCAGAAATGAATGAAAATGAGAAAGGAAAAAAGGCAAACAAATTAAATAAATATTGTGCTGAAGTATTTGTTAAGGAAGAAATAGAGTGGAACCCTTCACTTTCTGCTCATTTTATTGTGTTGTAGATTGAATTTTAAATGGATAAATTTGTCACTTGTGATCATTAATCTATTCTCAATAATCCATAATGACAAAGTAAAAACATGTTTTGAGAGCAGTTTGTAAATTCATTAAAAATCAAACACTGCACTTTCTCATTCTTAGAAAAAACAAAAAACAAATGACCCCTTTTACTGTGACCCTCCGATTTGTGGTCAGGCTCATCCTATTTACTTGAATTCTTTTTGAGATCAGTCGAGAACTTGATTAGGGTCCACCTGTGGCAAACTGAATCGACTGGATATCATTTAAAATACTTGTGTATAGAAGGTCCAGCAATGTTGATGATAGGTGGTGTGGCAGACAGCCGGCCCTGAGATGGAAGGATGGCAGAAGGCAGCTTTTCAAGGACGCTGTCTCCCCCAAAACGCTAGGTGGCAGCTCCCCTGAAGTGCTCCTAGGGCATCCTGGGACTTGGAGTTCGATTTCTCAGCCTTGTTGGGTACCGTGGGTGCCGCCAGGAGGAGCCTTGCCTCATCCATAGCCCGGAAGTACTCCTAAGTCATGAGGACGGGAGCCCTGAAGTACTTCCGGGCTGAAGCAAAAGCCAGTTCTCCATCTGACCCGGAAGTGCTAGCCAGTCACGTGGGCAGAAGGACAGAAGCACTTCCGGGTCAAGGACTACATGAAGGACTGTTGGAGACCTAGTAAGTGAGCCGGAGTTGGGAGGAAGAGGACAGAGCTTGCTGGGAGGAGTAGAGGAAAGATTTGTGTGGATTATTATGCTTATTATTGCAGTATTGCCAGTGAATGGTGGCGGAGGTGCTTTTAGGCACTACAAACCAGAAGAAAAGAATTCAAAACCTCCCTGGTGATTTTACCCTGTGTTCAATGTGTCTGTCTGTTGGGCTGAAAGGCGCAACAGCGACCCCTGGCGTCTTCTAGTGTGTTGCAAGTGAGTTGTTGTTTGACTCTTTTCAGTGAGTCCAATGAATCGATTCAGTGGAGCTCTGTGGGAGTGCTAAAGCATATTTGTGTCCTGCGTGATCTAATTCGGGGCCTTTCGTTTTGCTGACGCTGGTAACGGTTTAAAGCACGTGTACAAGAAGCGCCTGAATTCTGAGTCTCAACTTGCTTTGCTTACGATTTTTTTGAGTTCAAACTACATTGATATGAGCAAATGAAAAATCTGACACTGATGATTCACTCACTTATTAAACAAGTACAATAGAGTAACACAATATTTATTTTACATCTGGACAACCCGGAAGGCTCAGAGGGGGCGCTCGCTCTCGCTAACCATATCTTCCGTTTCCTTTGCAGTTCAGACTAGCGCCCCGACCCCTGGCCTCGGATCTGTTTATCCAGGTGACCACTGGAGGGAGGTTGTCACTTTTGAATATTCTACTGCTGGAGACAGAGCTCTCGATAGCATTTTGCTTGTTTTTAATAAGTGCCTTGTTACTGTTTTCTTTTGCTTATTTAAGTGTAACATTGATCAGTGGTAATATTGTATACGATGGACAAAAAGATCAGGGGGTTACCGCCATTGATCATGTGTACGATCGAGGAAACGATCTAGACAGGTTAGCAGCTTAAGCTTCGGAAGCGCCTACCTTCTTCCCGATGCATGTCGGTCCAGGTTTGTCTCTCTCCTTCCCATTTTTTTGCTTCTAGTGAACTCCCGCTCTCACAGGTAGAGAGCGCTGTGCATTCTCGCTGGAGCTTTATAACACAACTTCATCACCCCTGAGCTTTGGATTTTCCTTGAACTTCGCTGAACTTTTTCCTTTTTTATTTCACACCTGACTGCACTTGCCAAACGTGATCATGCCAACCAGGTTGCCCCTTTTAAGTCCCAAAAATAAACAGGAAGCTGGATGGCATAAATAACAAGAACGCAAATGGCAATATTGCCTAGTAGAGCTGGTAAGTGAATCAAAGCTCTTTAGAGCGGCCGCAGTGTCAGGTTGGAGCTTCGACCTGCGGTCTGCTCTTCTCGGAATGAGGCGACCCCTGCCGGGAGTGTCTTGGTTTTAAAGTTGCTGGACTGGAAGGGGTGGGGTCAGTTGCCCTCTTTGGGTGGTTTCTCTGAGGTATGGGTGAAAAAAAAAAGAGACAATACCATCAGCAGCTGCTCCCTCTTGTGTCCTGGAGTGGTAGTGCTTACCTCTGATAAGCCCAGAAGGTCACTCTCTGATGCACCATATATGTATAGATCTCTTATATATATATTTCTCTTCTGGTTCGTCCTGCTTCCACTTCAAACCTGGTCACGTCACTTCACGTCACCTCCCTATATCTAGCCTGACCGCGTGACCTTTCACTTCAGCGGTGACAGGACACCAATGGGGTCATGAGAGAGGAGCGGAGAACGCGGTAGTCCGAAGGAGGAATAGGAATCGAGAAAAGTGGCGTGGGGGTGTATGGGAGGCCGCAGCCAGCGTGGGGAAGGGTTTGGAAGAGGAGGAATAGGAATCGAGAAATGCCGTGTCAGCTGCGTGTGGGAGGGACCGGGTTCGAAGAGGAAGCAGGACGAACCAGAAGAGAAATATTTATACAAGAGATTATTGAGTGCAAACTGATCGCTGTCCAAAATTCTGAAACAATCTTCATTCCCAGAATCTCTCTCCTTCCTTCCAACACCAATCTCCCTTTTAAATTTAAACGCACACAATTCCCACTCAGACTCGCCTTCTCCATGACTATCAACAAGTCCCAACGTTTGCAAAGATTTGCGTTAATCTACAACAGCCAGTCTTCAGCCATGGTCAGTTGTACGTGGCTTTTTCTAGGGTTAGATCTTTCAACTCATTATCTGTCGTCTCCAGCAAAACCCCTATTCACAACTGCGTATTTCTTTCTTCTTGATTTCTGAATTCCTTTCTCACCGTTTTCCATTCCTATTCTTACACCGCCGTATGCTACGCGAGCGTCGGCTAGTATATATCTATAATAAAAAAAACCCTGGAAGGAGACGAGACGTGATTTTCTCAGAGAGACACTTTCATATCCCATGAGACGAGACATTGTGCCAAGAGATTTAACCACGCCAGGGGCGGGAAATAAAAGACGAAGAGTAGAAGACAAAGTAGAATGTTCTAAAGAATTCAAAAACGTTGGCACAGTACACACGCAGAGCAGGTTAGAAATAATGGAAGTAATAAATTCGAAAGTCTCCAAAAAAAGGATAGTAAAGATCACATTAGCACAAATAAATGGAAATTGTTACTCAGTGAAATAACAGAACAACGAAAAGAGATCGAATATATTGTTCGGATTTAAACGTTAAGTCGGAGACTTGTAGATCGTCTAATTCGTGTAGTGTAGTGTAGTGTTTCTTCCCAATGAAGAGGCATATCTGCGAGAAATAAAAGATTAAAGTGAAATCCCGGGAGAGAAAATTACAAAGCCCCGCGAGACAAGAGCTTATGCAAACATTTGGAAAAGTCCAGCCCCCATAACCACGCACACGGTTCAATCATTTCTCATTTATGTGAATGCTATTGTCATTTCTTGTAGAGAGAAAGAAACGATATTCACTCATGGGTGGTTATATGTTGCGTTGTCACGATGTAATTCCAAACACGTTATCAAAATTCAATGCAATATTGATGAAAAGATAAAAGCGAAAAGAGATCAAATATATGGACATAGGTGATATGACAGAAGTGAGCCGCGTGAGATACAGATCATGCGGCATGGCAGCAGCAGCAAGCCAGCAAATGATCGAGCAAAGAGGAGGTAAAAAAAAATTATGTGTTTCCCATTGTATCATCGTTTAAGAGGGGGTTTCGGAGGAGCGACCGCATGTCCTTGGGGTGCGTTCAGCCCCCTCTTCACAACACGAGTGGCGTGTAGCGCAGGCAAGGGGGGCAAAGCTCCCTAGTGCGTGCGTATATATATTTTATATACAGTCGACCCTTGATATACGACCGGCCTGACATGCGAACAACTTGATTTACGACCAAAATTTTTGTTTTGATTTACGACCAACATCTTGCGTTACGACCGAATGCGCCACGTGTATCCGCTTGTGCGATTGTCAACAAACAGCTGAGAGCGTTCGTAAGCGTCAGTCGGAGCCCAGATACATGCGTTTGTGGACGTAATTTTCGGTCAGTGCAGTGATTTATCTATATATATAATTCACTAAGACCATGGCAAGCAAGACGCATAATGGCTAAGGAAGGAAGAGAAGGTAACAAATGTAAAGAAAGCGATTGTTAAGGGATGTTAGCTAGCGGGCTGGCGCGGCACATGATGATGTCATCAGGCTGAGTCAGCACCGGCTTGCTTTGGAGTGCATTATTACAGCAGTTCAGAACGCGACCAGCTTTGAACTGAGTGCTCGACTACTGTCATTATTAACTTGAGAAACAGCGATCACAATCGAAACGAAGAAGGAAATTGTGCGGAAATATGAGAGTGGTGTTCGTGTGACCGATCTCGCTAATATGTACAGCATGTCGAAATCCACCATCTCGACAATGTTACAAAGAAAAGATTTGCATAAGGAGGCTCCTTCTAAACAATAACCACCTTCTGTTTCATTCTCCTCCTCCTCCCTTCCTGCAGCCCAAAGATGTCAAATTAAATGGTGAGTACGGTGTGAAATTGTTGTTTCTGGTAGGCTAGGCACTTTGTATAACTTTTTGGTTAGTACATTAGAAAAATTATTGGTGTTTTGGTAAATTATGCACATTATACAACCCTTTTTTTATTATGAAAAGGTTAAGTAAGTGTTGCTGTGGGAGGTTCGGAGCGCATTATGGGTATTTCCATTATTTCTTATGGGAAAAATAGTCTTGACTTACAACCAACTTGAGATACAAACAGCCCTCACGAACAAATTGAATTCGTAAGTCAAGGGTCCACTGCTTATGGTCCCAGATCTGAGCCCCTGACCTCCAATGATGTCCATTCATTCACTGTTAGGTACATGGTGTCTATTTGCTTGGGTCATCTTAATCACTGTGATTCAGCAGGTCACAGGTGAGGTGTAGTCATTCCCATTAGATATTTGGTAAGATCTATTATAAGAACAGGATGATTTAAAGAATGAAAGGGACGTCACTAACCTGGTTTCCTGTTGTGCCAAGTGGTAGGTTTTGCCATGTTTGGGTATGTGAGAGCAACTGCAAACTTACATAATAAGTTACATAATAACTTTTATTATACAGCCCCTTCCATGGTAATAGCATCCCAAAGTATTTTACCGTCTTAAGATGGTTGTTTTGGCCTCTGCTTACTTGGCAGGGTATGCAGTTTATTAAATACTAGCAAAATACCCGCGCTTCGCAGCGGCGAAGTACTGCCTTAAAATTTTTATCAAGAAGAAAATCAAACCTTTTTAAACTGAGGGAGAATATCCCAATAATTATTTGTTAAGGATCTCTTTGTATGCCACGTTGTCAGTTCGGCCCTCCGGTTGTAATCTGACCAAGCTGTGCGCTGAGCTTACTCTTGAGCATGCAACGTACAGTCGGCCATGTGAACAGTAATCTTGTCTCAAATCTCACAGCTTGGATTGCTGCTGTCATAATCAGTTTGAGTTTCATGGTTTGTTTCAATTACGACAGTATTTGTAGGACTTGTGTTGAAGTGACATTCAGCATCTGTCAAGCGTTGTAAGCACACAACCGGTTTCATCAATAACTTCACATCCAGCTTTTGAGAGTTTAAACATTCATAAACATCAAAGTGTCCACTACTGAAATCGTCACCTGTCAATCTAAGATGTTCAAGAGGCATTGGCGGTTGTCGAAAGGTGTAAAATATTTGGCCACTTGAAAGCGACAACCGAACAATTCAGCGGCAGCCATCAACTCACATGCAGATCCATAGGTGAAGGGCTTAAGCATTTCACTCTTCTAGTGCTCCTGTGTAGTCTAATTATCTCCTGTACGTCATCAGTCCACACCTTGAACCTGTCCCAGTCATTCAATACATAAGACACAATGGATATCAAGAGTGAGCCTGATATGGCCGCAATATGTAACACAGAGAATGGAAAAGGCAGGTGCCATCTCCGGCATAGAAACCACTCGGTAAGTGACAGTTCTTTGATCGATGGTGATCACCTCGATAGACATGTTAATGGGGGTACGGTTGGAATAATAAAGGAAATGGGTACCTGAACAATATAAAGTAAGTCTAAAATACCTACACAATAACAATAATCGTAATAAACGAACAATAAAACAGCGGAGAAGCCGTGGATTAAATAAAAAGGCTGTAGTTATCAGCAGGGAGACGTGAATCCGTGGCGAAGCAAGGAAGGGAATGTAGAGACCGGAGCGACGGACGGCCTTATATAGGCAGGCAGCCAACAACGTGGGAGGTGTTGGGATGGGGGATCCAACGCCGCCTCACACGGCGACCGAGCTGCAGGCTATGGACGTATATATGTACGTAAGTAGGATTCAGTTAGCGTTGGAAACCTGTGTACCAAATTGCTTGAAGATGGGCCCATAAGTAACAAAGACCGTTGAAAAGTTCAATATGGCGGCCGACAGTGGCATCATACCACCGAAATAAGTACGTACATCGGTTTTGGTTAGCATAGGGAAGCCACCTACCAAATTTCGTGAAGATGGGGCCATAAATAAGAAAGTTCAACATGGCGGACTTTGTCGACCGTTATGACCGTTACGACCGTTACGCGTAGAATTTTGAAATGAAACCTGCTTAACTTTTGTAGGTAAGTTGTAAGGAATGAGCTTGCCAAATTTCAGCCTTCTGCCTACACGGGAAGTTGGAGAATTAGTGACGTTGGAAAGTTCAATATGGCAGCCGACAGTGGTGTCATACCATCGAAATAAGTACGTACATCGGTTTCGGTTAGCGCAGGGAAGCCGCCTACCAAATTTCGTGAAGATGGGGCCATAAATAAGAAAGAGTCACTGAGGGCTTTGCCTTTTATTAGTATAGATAAATGTGCTAAGCATCAGACACTTGCCGAATATGAACAAGCAGCAATGTACTGTGCATCACGGTAGAGTAGGCACAAGGGGGCGACATCAGTCTAACCACCCCAGACGGGCACACGTAAAGTCTGAAAGCTCATTGTGCTGATTTGCTCCTCAGTGGTCCTACTTCTCATGAGTGATGAAAAATAGGACCACTAGGGGGGCAGTCGGGCATTTAGTGAATTATACTTTAATGGACAACTGAGAGAAGAACAGAAATAGACAATTAAAAAGCAGTGCTGGGTAAGTGAAATGTCACACACACAGAACTCAACATTGATAATTGTGCCAAGTGTCTGTAAATGAGAACAGGCGGCCATTCACGCACCCCCGGTTCAAGCAGCACAGGGCACACTTACTGATCCTATACACGGAATGTGAACAATTATTTCCTATTGCCTGAATGCCAAATGTAATTCCATTAAACTGCTTGTTATGTGGCAGCAACATGTTATAAAGCAACAATCATGCATTATCCCTTGAGATACTAAATATGATAATTATTGTATTTATTTTTGCTCACAGATGTTGCCATTATGAGTGACAAATTAATATGGCTCATTCTACTAAATCCATCAATGATAATTCAGCAGACTGATGATTTAAGACCTTCCTCACCAAACCAGCTCCGAAATGAGTTTCCACAATGGTTTAATTATACAAAGTGAATTAGACATCGTTAGGAAATAAAAAAAAAGGATAATTTTGCCTGTGTTCAGTTTGTAGCTGTAATCTTTTAAAAATGGTTTATGAAATACTTGAGCAGATGCACCATTACCAACTGAAATAGATTGAGCCACATACTGGGAAATAAGTCTGTTATTTGGAGAAGTGCTATTTATTGAAATAACCTGAAAAAACAGAGCCGTACCTGAGCAGCGTGAATGTCCTGGGAACTCTCTGAATGTGGCACGGTGGTGCCAGGGTTATCTATCTATCATATAGTGCCTTTCTTATCTATCTATCTATCTATCTATCTATCTATCTATAGTGCCTTCTATCTATCTATCTATCTATCTTATATAGTGCCTTCTATCTATCTATCTATCTATCTATCTATATTATATAGCGCCTTCTATCTATCTATCTATCTATCATATAGTGCCTTTCATATCTATCTATCTATCTATCTATCTATCTATCTTATATAGTGCCTTCTATCTATCTATCTATCTATCTATCTATATTTATAGCGCCTTCTATCTATCTATCTATCTATCATATAGTGCCTTTCTATCTATCTATCTATCTCTCTATATAATAGTGCTTTCATATCTATCTATCTATCTATTTATCATATAGTGCCTTTCATGTCTATCTATCTATCATATAGTGCCTTTCATATCTATCTATCTATCTTATATAGTGCCTATCTATCTATCTATCTATCTATCTATCTATCTATCTTATATAGTGCCTTCTATCTATCTATCTATCTATCTATCTATCTATCTATCTATCTATCTATCTATCTATCTATCTATCTATCTATCTTATACTTCTTACTACACTAAAATCTATCTATCCATTATCCAACCCGCCATATCCTAACTACAGGGTCACGGGCATCTGCTGGAGCCAATCCCAGCCAACACAGGGTGAAGGCAGGAAACAAGCCCCAGGCAGGGCGCCAGCCCACCGCAGATCTATCTATCTATCTATCTATTGATCTATCTATCTTTTCCTCCTTAGCCCGTAAGGATAGACTTTCCCGGCTGTAGCCTGCAGAATGTGGTAGAACTGGATTTTTCTGGTGGCACATCTGGATTTTGGTGATGCAAAGTCAGTCTTGGAGGGTGGCAGTGTCTGAAAGGTTTTTGTTACAAACCCAGTTGCTTTATTAGAAAACAATCCTTGTCAATAATTTCATTTCATGGCTTGTTAGTGCTTTAACTCTACCATTGTCACGTCATTCTCATATCCTAGATTTTTGTTTCCTTTCTAAGGATATCATCCAAATGACTTAATGAGTAATTCTCAGTCCTTCACTTTTTTCTCTTCACTTTCCTTCAAAGTATTTAATCAAACCCAATAGTGCATGGTCAATACACACACAGGTGTAAATGGAAACAAGCTAAATGGAAGACTGCTGGTTTCTTTTGTCATTTGCACCTTATTGCTAGTAAAGTGCAATTAAAAACTGAGAATACAGCGGTTTAAGCCTAAAATAAGCAATAAGGATTAAAAATCTTAACAAGCAAGACAATTTAAATGAAGCAGAAAAGGGTAACTTGAATAATAAACATTTCTTATTAAACAATAGGGCTGGAACAAAACCCTGTATTCATTGTGGCCCTCCAGGAGCAACTTTGCCTACCACTGCCTTAGAAGTTTTTCCTAAAGATAAATAGATAATAGATAGTGATAAAAGGCATGATAGATAGAGAGAGAGATATGGTCTGTGATCCTCCCATGTAAAAAATGGTAAATCTGTGTAACATGATATGAAGATGGGTTAAATGGAGTGGACTTACATAGTGGATAAGCACACATTCAGCTTTTATTATCAGATATCTCCTATGAGTACAAACACCTCATACAATGCAGGACTGTTGACATGCTGTGTGTATTTTACATTTGGAGCACACATAGGATAAGCAGATTTTCTCAGGGTCACAGAGTGAGTTGAACTGACACCCTGGTAGTTTTGATTCCATTTCTTTACCCATTGCATCCATTTGCCTGACATGATGGTGTCCATATCAGGTTAGTCAGAGACTCTAAATTAGCCCCAAGAGGATGTGTTCAGGGTTATTATTTTACTATTTAGCCAATTTCTTTTTACAATGAAACTTACAAAAGAAAACCACATTTCACACAGTTGACAGTGAGACACTGAAAGCACTCTGAGAGTGAAATAAAGTATTAAATATAGAGGGAACATTAAATGTATGAATTTGTTTTGCCATGCAGCATAAGCTAGGATTTATCCTGAAGCAGTGACTTACACTACATGAAGGACATGCCAGTTTCTTCTCAGGGAGCCTTGTTTAACAGCTGCTCACCTTTTTGAAGGAATATCTTCAAATCAGAAACACAAATTAGTGGTGAACTTATTACATCTTGGCACTGATCAATACTGACTTTGATGTTATTGAATGTTATCTCATCTTAAGTTTAAATGTCAGCTTGACTCAGCATGAGACCGGAGATTAGAAGGCCCTGGCTGGCATCAGGGCTCGGCTCACTTGACATCAACACTTCCAGGGTGTCAAGCTGTCTCGTGCAGCAGGCAACAAGCCAGACGCGTCTGTAATTAAGTTAGAAGGGAAAGAAAACCTTTGGACCCCTGGCATTAGCAGCGAATTAGTGAAACTCACCTCACCTCGGGGATCAATAAGGATCTATCTATCTATCTATCTATATAATATAGTGCCTTTCATATCTATCTATCTATCTATCTATTGTGCCTTTCATATCTATCTATCTATCTATCTATCTATCTATCTATCTATCTATCAATCTAACTATAGTGCCTTTCATATCTATCTATCATATAGTGCCTTTCACATCTATCTATCTATCTATCTATCTATATAATATAGTGCCTTTCATATCTATCTATCTACAGTGGTGTGAAAAACTATTTGCCCCCTTCCTGATTTCTTATTCTTTTGCATGTTTGTCACACAAAATGTTTCTGATCATCAAACACATTTAACCATTAGTCAAATATAACACAAGTAAACACAAAATGCAGTTTTTAAATGATGGTTTTTATTATTTAGGGAAAAAAAAAATCCAAACCTACATGGCCCTGTGTGAAAAAGTAATTGCCCCCTTGTTAAAAAATAACCTAACTGTGGTGTATCACACCTGAGTTCAATTTCCGTAGCCACCCCAGGCCTGATTACTGCCACACCTGTTTCAATCAAGAAATCACTTAAATAGGAGCTGCCTGACACAGAGAAGTAGACCAAAAGCACCTCAAAAGCTAGACATCATGCCAAGATCCAAAGAAATTCAGGAACAAATGAGAACAGAAGTAATTGAGATCTATCAGTCTGGTAAAGGTTATAAAGCCATTTCTAAAGCTTTGGGACTCCAGCAACCACAGTGAGAGCCATTATCCACAAATGGCAAAAACATGGAACAGTGGTGAACCTTCCCAGGAGTGGCCGGCCGACCAAAATTACCCTAAGAGCGCAGAGAAGACTCATCCGAGAGGTCACAAAAGACCCCAGGACAACGTCTAAAGAACTGCAGGCCTCACTTGCCTCAATTAAGGTCAGTGTTCACGACTCCACCATAAGAAAGAGACTGGGCAAAACGGCCTGCATGGCAGATTTCCAAGGCGCAAACCACTGTTAAGCAAAAAGAACATTAGGGCTCGTCTCAATTTTGCTAAGAAACATCTCAATGATTGCCAAGACTTTTGGGAAAATACCTTGTGGACTGATGAGACAAAAGTTGAACTTTTGGAAGGCAAATGTCCCGTTACATCTGGCGTAAAAGGAACACAGCATTTCAGAAAAAGAACATCATACCAACAGTAAAATATGGTGGTGGTAGTGTGATGGTCTGGGGTTGTTTTGCTGCTTCAGGACCTGGAAGGCTTGCTGTGATAGATGGAACCATGAATTCTACTGTCTACCAAAAATCCTGAAGGAGAATGTCCGCCATCTGTTCGTCAACTCAAGCTGAAGCGATCTTGGGTGCTGCAACAGGACAATGACCCAAAACACACCAGCAAATCCACCTCTGAATGGCTGAAGAAAAACAAAATGAAGACTTTGGAGTGGCCTAGTCAAAGTCCTGACCTGAATCCAATTGAGATGCTATGGCATGACCTTAAAAGGCGGTTCATGCTAGAAAACCCTCAAATAAAGCTGAATTACAACAATTCTGCAAAGATGAGTGGGCCAAAATTCCTCCAGAGCTGTAAAAGACTCATTGCAAGTTATCGCAATGCGCTTGATTGCAGTTATTGCTGCTAAGGGTGGCCCAACCAGTTATTAGGTTCAGGGGCAATTACTTTTCACACAGGGCCATGTAGGTTTGGATTTTTTCTCCCTAAATAATAAAACCATCATTTAAAACTGCATTTTGTGTTTACTTGTGTTATATTTGACTAATGGTTAAATGTGTTTGATGATCAGAAACATTTTGTGTGACAAACATGCAAAAGAATAAGAAATCAGGAAGGGGCAAATAGGTTTTCACACCACTGTATCTATCAATCATATAGTGCCTTTCATATCTATCTATCTATCATATAGTGCCTTTCACATCTATCTATCTATCTATCTATCTATCTATCTATTGTGCCTTTCATATCTATCTATCTATCTATCTATCAATCATATAGTGCCTTTCATATCTATCTATCTATCATATAGTGCCTTTCATATCTATCTATCATATAGTGCCTTTCACATCTATTATCTATCTATCTATCTATATAATATAGTGCCTTTCATATCTATCTATCTATCTATCTGTCTATATAATATAGTGCCTTTCATATCTATCTATCTATCTATCTATCTATCTATCTATCTATCTATCTATCTATCTATAAAAATGAACTGAGACACGTTGGCTGGTAATTTAACAAAGTGCCCAAAAACAATACATATTGAGAAATCATTAACTGCCAGGGTTAAAGTGAGGGCCACGGCTGGCTGAACGAGACAGCAAAGCTCACAATTAATTCTGCCTCACTACACTGCCATTTTTTCAGCGAACAGACTAAGTATCCGTGCCTCCAGTTGAAGTCCATCTCACTTTGATAGCAGACAATTCCATTTAAGTGAAAGTTTGCTCTAATGGGTTCAGAGAAAGAGCTGAAAGAGCATTTAAGAGTTACTTGTGAAAAGTCAGAGTTAAAATGATTGGCAGACATAACATATTTATTACAGTACAGTATATTGATTTTCAAATGTAAGTGAAGTATTTTGCTACAATTAGTGGAATTTTGATTTATAGTGCCTTTCACGTTGAGCTGTATTTTTATAGCCTCGCCATATTTAGTCTGCTTAGGAAGTCCAGTCTGCTCAAACCCTTCTTGACCAGCACCACTGTGTTGTCAGACCGGTCCAGTTTGTTGTCTATGTGAACCCCCTGGTACCCTCAGCTCTACACCACCTCCATGTCCTCCCCCTGAAGGATGACTGCTCTCAGAGGCTCCTTGGTATGCTGGATGTCCACCACCAGCACTTTTGTCTCACTGGTGTTGAGTTGCAGTTTGTTGTCCCTGCACCACAAGACAAAGTCTTCCACAACACTCCTGTTCTCACCTCTCTGACTCACCTCTATTATTATTGCAGCCTATGATGGAAGAGAAAAAGAGGAGGCCTAAGAGGAGGTTTATGGATGGTGAGAGAGAACATGAAGGTGATGAGGGTGACAGAGCAAGATGATGAGGACAGGAAAATATGGAAAAAGATGATCGGATGTGGCAACCCCTAACAGGAGCAGCCAAAAGAACAAGAAGATGATGGAAGAGTCATCTGAAAATGTCTGCAGATGGCAAGTGCTAGTATTGTGCTGGAAGTCCGTTGTGGAAACAGGAAGGGAGACATGACAGTATCTTGAGATGCTCCAGTATTACACACCACTATGTCTGACATGAAGTCCCTCAGCCTCACAAACTGCGGTCTGTTGGTCAGGTAGTCTAGGATCCAGGAGATTATGGTGGCATCAAGATGCAGGTAAGAGTTTCACCATACTCTGTACCTGGGACATTATGGTTACTATTTTTGCTGGTAACAAATTTAGAGACTGCCTTGATGGACATGTTAGACTGTGATTTTTTTTAATCAAATGTGTTTCTTATTTCATAATAAACAGCTGCCATGGTTGGAGGAATGGGTAATGTGCCCATCCAGGTGTTCTATTCATCATAGCGCCGGGCGTATCGACTGTATCATTAGCTGCTGCTCATCATGGTCCGACTCAGTGTTTCTACCAGTAAAACTCCATCTCCCCTTCTGACCCCCATGTTTTGTAAGCATTTGGGTTTGCTACTTACGGTCACTGCACAGGAGTCCTTGTCTTCCTAAAGGGCAGAGGCACATGGCATCTTGGTTGGATTTGGGAATGCAGGTGGCTCCGTGCCCACATGGACTCGTTTCACAGGCGTTGTGCTGGCACAGTTTTCCGGAGTACAGTTCAGGGCATCTGCAAAACCAGGTCTCGCCATCACTAGAGACAGAATACCCATTAAAAAGGGTCAGAAGGCATCATTAGGTAGGGAATTATTTCATCCATCCATCTATTATCCAACCCGCTATATCCTAACTACAGGGTCATGGGGGTCTGCTGGAGCCAATCCCAGCCAACACAGGGCGCAAGGCAGGAAACAAACCCTGGGCAGGGCGCCAGCCCACCACAGTAGGGAATTATTTGCTAGAGCTAATTGTGATTGAAAAGAAAATACACACACGGAACAAGTTAAGAGAAGCCAATGAAAGCACTAAAGGTAAAGCTGGGTGATATATATCGAATTTTGCAATTTGATTCACAACAATAAATCAACATGCAAAAGCCAATATCGTGATTTTCAGCAGTTGTACTTGATCATCTGCAGGTTTTTTCTGAACTTTATATATTTTTGAGGGTTCAGAATATCAGGCTGGTGGTGGAGGTGTTTAGGAGAGATGGCAGTGGAGTTGTTAACCAGATTGTTTAATGGAATCTTGGAAAATGACAGGATGCCTGAGGAGCGGAGAAGAAGCGTACTGGTGCCGACATTTAAGAATAAGGGGGATGTGCAGGACTGTAGTAACTACAGGGGGATAAAACTGATGAGCCACAGCAAGAAGTTATGGGAAAGAGTAGTGGAAGCTCAGTTAAGAAGTGAGGTGATGATTAGTGAGCAGCAGGATGGTTTCAAGCCAAGAAAGAGCACCACAGATGTGATGTTTGCTCTGAGGATGTTAATGGAGAAGTTTAGAGAAGAACAGAAGGAGTTGCATTGTGTCTTTGTGGACCTGGAGAAAGCATGTGACAGGGTGACTAGAGAGGAGTTGTGGTATTGTATGAGGAAGTCGGGAGAGGCAGAGAATTCGTAAGAGTTATACAGGATATGTAAGAGTGTGACAGTGGTGAGGTCTGTGGTAGGAGTGACGGAGGTGGGATTACATCAGGGATTGGCTCTGAGCCCTTTCTTATTTGCAATGGTGATGGACAGGTTGACAGACGAGATTAGACAGGAGTCCCCGTGGACTGTGATGACATTGTGATCTGTAGTGAGAGTAGGGAGCAGGTTGAGGAGACCCTGGAGAGGTGGAGATATGATCTAGAGAGGAGAGGAATGAAAGTCAGTAGGACCACCAAGACAGAATACGTGTGTGTAAATGAGAGGGAGGACAGTGGAATGGTGAGGAGTAGAGTTGGCGAAGGTGGATGAATTTAAATACTTGGGATCAACAATTCAGAGTAATGGGGAAGAGAAGTGAAAAAGAGAGTGCAGGCAGGGTGGGATGGGTTTTGAAGAGTGTCAGGAGTGATTTGTGACAGACGGGTATCAGCAAGAGTGAAAGGGAAGGTCCACAGGATGGTAGTGAGACCAGCTGTGTTGTATGGGCTGGAGACGGTGGCACAGGAGACAGAGCTGGAGGTGGCAGAGTTAAAGATGTTAAGATTTGCATTGGGTGTGACGAGGATGGACAGGATTAGAAACGAGGACATTAGAGGGTCAGCTCAAGTTGGACGGTTTGGGGACAAAGTCAGAGAGGCGAGATTGTGTTGGTTTGGACATGTGCAGAGGAGAGATGAGGGGTATATTGGGTGAAGGATGCTAAGGATTGAGCTGCCAGGCAAGAGGAGAAGAGGATAAGATAAAGTTTATGGATGTAGTGAGAGAGGATATGCAGGTGATGGGGGTGACAGAACAAGATGTAGAAGATAGAAAGATATGGAAGAAGATGATCCACTGTGGCAACCCCTAATGGGAGCAGCCGAAAGTAGAAGAAGAGAAATACCAGGCTAGCAAAACCATATCCAATAATAAGAATCCAAAAAAAGTCCGTGTCCAGATCACAAATCCTACCGCTAGGGCCTACTTGGACTGCCACTACAAAGAAAACAGAATTTTGTATCCACCAAGGGATGCAGTGGGCTCAGTAAATGCACTTCCCCTCTTCTGTCCATTCGGCACTTCTCACAATGCACACCCCAGTTTCAACAAACGTCCAAGGGGGATCCCCATCCTCACTGCTCTCTAGAATAAGTTTCTGTCTATCACTGTGTAGCAGCGCTACTTCAAATTGCCTACAACTCCCAGCATCCCTAGCAGTATTATGCAATTGGGCAGATTCAGATGGCGCAAGGTTGCTGGAAAGCAGGAAAATTAAGCTGGGCTCCTTAAAAAGGAGACAAAAAGATGCTGAGGGGCTCGGGATCAACAGTCTGTATTTTTTTCTACGCTTCACACAAACTATAACTACAGTACAACCACTGTGGATTACATTTTCTTCTGGATGGATGTGTCCTCCTGTGCCTGCTTATCTGTGTGATTTCATCTTGGTTGGATATGTGTTTGTTTGAAGAGCACCCCAAATCACACCAAATCTTCATTCTGCAACAGGAACCTGGTAGGACAAAACTTTACATTTCCTTCAGACTGCTCTTCACAGGGTTTTTCATTCCACCATCCATCGTCATCTGCTCCTGCTATACTGGGCTGTGTTGGACTTTCTTGTTAGTGTTAATTGTCTACTGACAACTAGTGTCTACTGCTGGCTGATGTCAAGAGTGGCGTTCCACAGGGGTCAATGCGAGGGCCGCTGCTATTTTTAATATATATATATATATATATATTTGGCTCCAGCAGACCCCCGTGACCCTGTGTTCGGATTCAGCGGGTTGGAAAATGGATGGATGGATGGATTTAGATAAGAATACAAGTAACAAGCTGGTTAAGTTTTGGAGAGACTGAGGAAGAGGAGTTCCAGAGTTGAGGGGCCATAACACTGAAGGACCTGCCTGCCAGGGTGGAGAGTCTGGTGCGTGGGACAGTAAGGAGATGAATGTGTGAGCACCTAAGAGAGCGACAAGGAGTGTATGGAGCTGGGAGATGAGTGAGGTAGAGAGGGGCAAAGGTTATGTAGGACTTTGAAGGTGAGAAGCTAATCTTGAATTTAATTAATCCTTGATGGATCCGGTAAGCAGTGAAGTTGGGAGAGAGCAGGGGAGATGTGAGCAGAACGCTTTGTGTGGCTGCGGAGTTCTGAATGTACTGTAACTTCTGTGTAGATTCTGCAGGGAGGCTGATGAAGAGGGAATTACGGTAATCAATACGAGACATTATGAAACAATGAACCAGAGTTTGAGCATCATTAACCCCTTGTTGCATAAATGTATTTGCAATTGTACAAAAAAAGAAATTACCGTTTCTACTCGTGTACCACGCGCCCTCGTGTAAGACGCACACCCTAATTTTTACAAAGAAAATCGTGAAAATCGCTTTGCCCCGTGTACAACGTGCGTTGTGATTGTATAGGAAGCGTTTAGAGAGAGAGAGAGAGCGCGAGAGAGAGAGAGAACGTGAGCAAGCGAGAGAGCACGAGTGCGCAAATGAGAGGGAGAGAGAGCGCGAGCGAGCGAGAGAGCACAAGCAAACGAGCCCAAGCAGAAGAAGTAAACATTACAGAATTACATTTCCTCGTGTATGACGCGCACCTGATTTTCTAATGTTAATTTTCGGGAAAAAAAGGTGTGCGTGGTACACGCGTAAATACGGTATTTGTGTTTTTGCTGTCAAGCAGATGCTAAATTAAGTGGAGATTGTTAATCTAAATATAGTACTCAAGCAAACAACAAGCTGGTACGTATTTTTATCTTGGCACAATTTGGACAATTTCTCAAAATTAACAGGCCACGCCAACACATCGCTTCCATCAGGTGGATGTAGTTTCCACTAGGACTGCTAGATGGCGTGACCAGTGTTTCCAATACGATCCTTGGTACATATCGAATACGCATTAACCGGTGTTGGCGGGATACATACGCCACTTCAGCTGCATTCAGGCCTGAAACGGTTTGAAGCGAGTTCACGACAATCGTCTACATGGGGTTAAAGGAGAGAAATGGACGGAGGTGGGCAATGTGACGGAGATGATAGAGTGAAATTTTGGACAGAGACCTAATGTGTAGCTCAAAGTTAAGTGATGAATCAAACAAAACACCAAGGTTTCTGACAACAGGAGCAGGTTTGACAAGTCAACAGAAACAAAGAAGTTGGATACTTTAGGAAGTTGGGATTTTGGACCCACCAGTAACACTTCAGTTTTATAGGCATTACGTTTGAGAAAGTGATTTTCCATCCATAGCTTAAGATCAGTGATGCAGTGAGTGGGTGTGCTGGGAGGCGAGTCTTTACTAAGATATAACTGTATATCATCTGCATAACAGTAGAAGTTAAGTACGGAAGCCGAGAGAGGACTTGCAATATCGTTATTTCTTTTCATTGTTTCCTCAAGATAACGGACCAATTTTATCGAAATCGCGAGAAAACAAAAGATCTTGTTCTCTCAAAATTATGAAATACAGTGGTACCTTGGTATACGTCTGCTTTGTAATAAGTCCAACTTGGTACACGTCCTGTTTGGATGCGAAAAATTTTGCTTGGCATACGGCCTTTGTTTGGAATGTGACTCGCGTGCTAGAACACCACGCGCTACCCATGTTTACCTCTCTCGAGACAAAGCCACGCCTGCCCACGAGCGTCAGTACGCCAGTTGCGAGCATTCAGTCAACAACCCGCGCTATAACTCAATGTGAATTTTCACGTGATTTTGTGTTTTTTCACGTAAATTTGAATTCCATCCATCCATCCATTGTCTAACCCGCTGAATCTGAACACAGGGTCACGGGGGTCTGCTGGAGCCAACACAGGGCACAAGGCAGGAACCAATCCTGGGCAGGGTGCCAACCCACCGCAGGACACACACACAAACACACCCAGCACACACTAGGGCCAATTTAGAATCGCCAATCCACCTAACCAGCATGTCTTTGGATTGTGGGAGGAAACCGGAGCGCCCGGAGGAAACCCACGCAGACACGGGGAGAACATGCAAACTCCACGCAGGGAGGACCCTGGAAGCGAACCCGTGTCTCCTAACTGCGAGGCACCACCGTGCCGCCCTAATTTTGAATTGATTGTTGAAAAGTATGAAGGTGGTATGCGTATCCGGGACTTGGCTGCCGAGAACGACGGTACCTACGATTGTGAAAAACAAAGACGTTATTAAAAAGTAAAGTGAGGTTAAATTTTCATTAATTTCATCGAATTGCTTTTGTATTTATGTATTTTAGTAATAAGCAGTGTTTCAGTTATTTTTTATACAACCCCATCAATGTATAATATGCCAATAACAATAGGATTTTTTTTCATGGGAACAGATTAATCCTTTTCTCTTTATTTCTTATGGGAAAAATTTGTTTGGTATACGTCCTGTTTGGTATAAGTTATAGGGTCTGGAACGGATTAAGGACGTATACTGATTGTATCTAACGTTTAATGTTTAGCTTATTGAGGCCATGTCCTGTTTGATCTATTGATCACATTTTTGTTCAATTAATGGCTGACGCAGGCTGAAATATGTTTATGCCTTAGTTCAGAAAATAATAACGTGAGTGTCCGTCATTTAAGAAGACGGTTAACAAGGCTTCAGCTGTAGGCTTCGCAATCTAAGCGAGCCTGATGCCAGGAGCAAATGCTGTTTCATTTATCTCGAGATCGCGAAAAAATTATTCCGTTATCTCGAGAAGACAAAGTTCGTTTTCTCGAGATCTCGATAAAATTAGTCCGTTATCTTGAGGAGACAACTGAAAAAAAAAATAGCGATATTGCAACATTCTCTTTCGGATTCCGTAGTTAAGGCCATGTCTGCGAATAATCTGACCCAAAGGAAGGATATAAAGTAGAAAAAGTAATGGCCCAAGGACTGAACCCTGAGGGACACCACGGGACACGGGTGAGGTGCAGGATTTATATCGGCCGAGTGTGACAAACTGGCCTACTCTAAGTAGGCTTAGTAGTGAACACGGCCACTAAGCCAACGTAGGTCAGGGGTTAAGATGCTCTCCATGTAAGGCGTAACATAAAGAATGCAAAGTGTTTATTTATTACTTTCTGCAGCCTAACTGCGGGGTGAATGAAGTCCAACTTTAGAAACTGCTAAAGAATAATAAAGCGAGCAGTTTGATTTTTGACGAATTAAGCAATTTCTTTACCGGTCATATAATCAATCATATCATCTCCACTGTGCTATTGACGTGAAGCTCTGCATTCTGCTGGGCTATCGACTTAAAAGCAAAAGTCAGAATGTCAAAACTCTTTGACACATTTTCTATGGCGGTGCGCCATACGACTGACTGCTAATTAGTGAGACTGTATCAAAGCATCTCTTAAACCGGCAAGATAGAATTGATAGCAGAAGCTTGTAAACATCTGAGGCTTGTGATCCTAAAATGACTGCTCCTCATTTTCAAAGAGTCAGTCGCTCTTTGAATTTTTTCTTCTTTTTTTTTTTATTTTTACGGAAATGTTCCAGTGTCACTGCGGCCACTTAATTCCGGATTTAACAAGCACCTGTCTGCTCCATTTTGTTACACAGCTGCAAAAACCTGTCCAATTACACAGGAAGATGTGCTGGCGCTCTCATTATATTCACTGAAGATGGATTCCAAAGCACCCCTCCGATTCCTTTTCAGAGCTCAGTGTCCAGAGACGAAGCCAGGCAGAAGAAAACCAGCCTCCGTCACAGACGCTGCACCTGCTGGAGACGTATACAGGAAAGCAAAAAAAAAAACAAGCTTTCTGCTTTGAAAAGAAATTAAAAGTCGCAGAACTTGATGGAGGGGACACACTGATTAGTGCTGCTACCTTAGGACTCCAGAGACCTGGGGGCAGCTTCCGGCTTGGTTATGGAACGTGTCAACTCTGCACGTTCTCAAAGGGTCATCTCTCACTCCAACGTTGGCGCTGATTAACCTCATTGGCTCCAAATGTGTAAGAGAGTTGGTCCCCACCTTGTACGCGGGGCCCTGTGACTCTGACTTTGGATTCGACAGGCTGGAAAATCAAAATGAATTCAGTCAAGGTGGCATAGCAGTTAGTAGTGATGGGGGAATCCCACCGAGTTGTGTTTGCCATGAGTTTGGTGAAATTGTGGAAATGATCGAGAACTTCAAAAATCACGAGCAAAATGCTTTACGGCCAGTGGGGGAAGTGAACTGACGGCTAGCGAAGTGTCTGCCAACTACGCTGGACTGATAATTGTGGCCAAAAAATGTGACCTGAGCAGTGAGGCAGCTGTGCTAACCACTGCGCCACTATGCCTCAGACGAGAAAAGAAACAGGTGGAACCACAAACAGGATACAACAAATGGCCACAAACCAACTAACTCAAATTCTGACACTTCCTAAAATGTCCACTAGGGGAAAGATTTACCGTCAAATCCCAGCTAGATAGAACGGCAAACTTCTTTAAAAAAATGAATTAAAGGTTTACTTGACAAAGGGCTCTGTTACACTGTGAAGCTCCAAAGGGCACAAAAGGCATACAATGGCTGCAAAAGCCAATTCCAAAAGCTGCCAAGTCCCAATACAGAAATTCAATGCTCAAAAAATCCAGAAAATCAGAAAAACACAGAAGTAGTGCTGGGCGATATGGAAAAATCATATATCACGATATGGATTATTTTATATCACAATAACGATATATATCACGATATACCACCCACAATAAAGTACGTTTCCAGTTATTCTCTAAAAAGTTTGACAAAAATATCATTGCATACTTTTTTTTGCAACTTTATTTTGAAGTGACATTTAACTGAACTGTCACAAAACCACAAGATGGAGTTTCTTTGCGAAAAAGTTCATTTTTATTCTTGATTATCACTTATATAAAGGGTAGAGTATGCATTGCATAGCGACAAGACATTATCATTCATTTGTCATAGCCTATTTGATGCAATATTTTCTTTAGTAATTGATAAAATTAGGTTAGCAACGATAGAAACGATAGAAGAGAAATAGGACGATAGACACTTTTCTATCGTCCCCACGATATATATCGTCATATCGCCCAGCACCACACAGAAGGACACAAAAACCCTCACCACTGCCTAGCGCATTCAAGATGAACCTCAGGTTTATACAGTAGGGCTGTGGGCAGTGCCTATCAGTGACGGGCAGGTGGTCCTGCCTCCTGAGGAACCGCCCACAAGACACAGAGCACATAACACAGGCAACAGAAAATAAAGCAGATAATTAACAAAAGTAACAGTGACATGAATACATGAGCAAAAAAATCTCTCTATATATACGTATATCCATACAGTATATAATATATACTAGGGGGTTCACCCCCTGCTTGCTTCGCTCACCAAACCCCCGGCCTGCACTATGTGCTAGACACTTTGCGTCTCTGTCGCTGGTGTTGTGAAGAGGGGGGCTGAACGCACCCCAAGGAGACACAGTTGCTCCTCCGAAACCCCCTCTTTAAACGGTGATACAATGAGAAAGAAATACATTTTTTTTTTAACCTCCTCTTTGCTCGATCAGCTGCTGGCTTGCTGCTACTGCTGGTGTGCTGCATGATCTGCATCTCATGTGGCACTTCGAACATTTAAAAGTCTGAGAGAGAGACCACCTAACAACTGAACACCAGCAAAACCAAGTGGTGGATTTTAGGAGGCCCAGGCCCCTCATGGACCCCGTGATCATCAGAGGTGACTGTGCAGAGGGTACAGACCTGTAAATACCTGGGAGTGCAGCTGGATGATAAACTGGACTGGACTGCCAACACTGATGCGCTGTGCAAGAGAGGACAGAGTCGACTATACTTCATTAGAAGACTGGCGTCCTTCAACATCTGCAATTAGATGCTGCAGATGTTCTATCAGATGGTTGTGGCGAGCGCCCTCTTCTAGGTGGTGTGCTGGGGAGGCAGCATAAAGAAGAGGGACGCCTCACACCTGGACAAACTGGTGAGGAAGGCAGGCTCTATTGTAGGCACAGAGCTGGACAGTTTGACATCCATGGCAGAGCGACGGGCGCTGAGCAGACTCCAGTCAATCATGGAGAATCCACTGCATCTACTGAACAGGATCATCTCCAGACAGAGGAGCAGCTTCAGCAACAGACTGCTGTCACCATCCTGCTCCACTGACAGACTCAGGAGACCCCACACTATGTGACTCGGGGGGGTAAACGTTAACATTATACAAAGTTATTGTCTGTTACACCTGCATTGTTATCACTCTAATTTAATATTGTGTTTATCAGTATGCTGCTGCTGGAGTATCTGAATTTCCCCTTGAGATTAATAAAGTATCTATCTATCTATCTATCTATCTATCTATCTATCTATCTATCTATCTGTTATATAGTGCCTTTCATATCTATCTATCTATCTGTTATATAGTGCCTTTCATATCTATCTATCTATCTATCTGTTATATAGTGCCTTTCATATCTATCTATCTATCTATCTATCTATCTATCTATCTATCTATCTGTTATATAGTGCCTTTCATATCTATCTATCTATCTATCTATCTGTTTTGGATTTTGTATGGCGCTCTTCACTGAGTTCATCCTCAGAGCACTTTAACAATGCTGTGACACGTGTTTGTTTTATGTATTTTATGTTGTCATTTATTTATTAATGTGCATCAATTAACGGGTCACATGACAGTGGCTTGTCATGCCTGTTACATGACTTCTGGTATAATTATGGCTACGGCACAGTTCTCTTTTGTACTAAATCTACGTCAGTGTGGTAGTCTGTGCCAGACAGACCGTTCCTACTTTATTTCTGTTGATGTTTCAGTATTTACATATTTCTGTTGCACAAAATAATATTTTGACCTGTTGGAAAAAATATTTTCAGCTCATTTTTTCCATGGGTTAACGTAATGCTAAGGAGGTTGTGGGGCAGACACGTATGAAAGGCGCTATATGACAGAACGATAGATCAGACTTTTCTTTATAAGTTAAAGCTGAGTGCAAATCTGTACCCACCTGACACATGTCCCTCCATTTTGACAGAGTTGAACCTGACAAATTAATTCTTTGCAGTTTTTAACATTTCTTCCTCTGATGGCCTCGTCCATAATAAAGACCTCCTTTGTGTTGACTTGCAGATCTCGAATGCACCCCAGAAAGCCAGCCTTCTCTCTTTCTTCTTGCTGCATCTTATAATCCAGGGGGACATTTCCAAGGAATACTGGACCAAAACGAACCTGACGCTGTGCAGAGACAGAGAAAGAAATGCTGTATTACTGTGATATTGTGAAACAAAAATGAACTGCTTGTAAGCTACAAAGCTGACATACAGTGGGTATCAAAAAGAATCCCCCCTTTGAAATATTCCCATTTTTTTTGCTTTACAGCCTTAAATAAAAACACACACAAAAATATTTCTTCCCATCTTTACTTACTCAATGCAACCGATAACATCCAAGTGAAAGATATCACAGTTACAGTTCTTATGAATTAACCATCCATCCATTTTCCATCCCGCTGAATTTGAACACAGGGGTCTGCTGGAGCCAATCCCAGCCAACACAGGAACAAATCCCGGGCAGGGTGCCAACCCACCACAGGACACACACAAACACACATTAGGGCCAATTTAGAATCGCCAATCCACCTAACCTGCATGTCTTTGGACGGAAACCGGAGCGCCCGGAGGAAACCCATGCAGACACGGGGAGAACATGCAAACAATATGCACGGCGTGTGTATAATGCACCAATGCCCTGGTGTAGCACCTGTATTACCCCCATAATGCAAAAAGCCTTCAGATTGCAGCTACAAAGGATGAACTTGTCTTCATATTTTAATTCAATTCTTGAGGCGTGACACTTTTGTGGTGGACTTTGGGTGATTAGCTTTAGTACTTCGAGTAAGTTCTTATTTTGAACACCATGCACTGTCCAGACGGCCCCACTGCAAGTCAAAAATAAAAGACATCCAAAAAGCTAAACTTGGATTTGCTGCGCGCTGAGCACTATGCTGAATTCATGGGAATGAATTGATCTTTAGGCATATGACGGTGCAGCCTCCTGCCATAGCAGGCTCATAGGAGTTGTCACAAAAAAGCAGACACGAAAGTCATAAAAAGGTTTGGGGCGGCAACCCATATAATATTTCTTGGCTACGAAAGGTTAAATTGCTTGCACTGATGTGCTCAGAACAGAACTGACGAGGTTTGTCAAATATGGCGGCTTTAAAGGCCAGAAAAGGAAGTGAAGTCATCAAGGGCGGAAGCGGACAGGTTCTCTTCCATAGGTTCAGACCTGGACGTGACGTCATCAAAGGGGCCGGAACAGGAAGTCTCTTTGGTCATGGGTTCTTCACTGGAAGTGATGTCATTATGGGGCCAGGCGGAATTTCCCATGCACTCTGCCACCCCCTGGTCTGGCATGGAATTACTCTCATGTAGACCCTTTAGCTCAGTGTTTCCCAAACTCGGTCCTGGGGACCCCCTGTGGCTGCAGGTTTTTGTTCCAACCGGATTCTTAATCAGTGACAACACCTGATAACACTGATTTCATTTAATTAGCTGGTATTTTTTCTTTATTCGACATTGAGAAAAGCACAGCAGCATGATTTTTACATTTATAAGACATTTAGAAATATTTCTGCTTTTGCTATCGATTTAAATGCTTAACTCTCTTTTGTTGATTTCATTATACTTTGCCCTTTCTCTGTGCAGTTTTTCCCCATTCGTTGTATCTTAATAATGACAATTTAAAACAAGCAGATCAGACACCCAGGCAAACAACACTGAATAATCAAAGGCTACAACTACTTTAGAGTCAGACCCACTAATTAGTAAATAATGGATTAATTAAACAATTAGAACACCTAGAAAAGTAGAATGAAAATCAAGATGAAAATACTGTTAAAAAGAAAACAAAAAACATTCCTATATAACTACTTGGTACATTTTAATATTTTTTTTTTCGCAAACTTAGTTTTCTAATTTCTATATTAGTTCCCTAAACACAGAACTTGGGAAATATCAGTTCACTTAATTAGCCCAGGAGTTCAATTAAAAAAAGAAGCTGGTTGGATCAAAAACCTGCAGCCACAGGGGTCCCCAGGACCGAGTTTGGGAAACAC
Source organism: Polypterus senegalus (assembly GCF_016835505.1). Classification (NCBI taxonomy): domain Eukaryota; kingdom Metazoa; phylum Chordata; class Cladistia; order Polypteriformes; family Polypteridae; genus Polypterus; species Polypterus senegalus. The sequence goes on from NC_053169.1 coordinate 11,029,865, forward strand.
TGCTTTAGCTGCATCCCATGCGCACGTGTGTGACAGAGTAAACTGACCGCTCCTAAATGGCAGCCAAGTGCTGAGCCACCACAATGCTCTTCAGTCATCGGACCTTACTTATTCTTATGTTAATTAATGTTGACTTATGTTTATTTTTTATTGTGTCTTCTATTTTTATATTCATTTTGTAAAGCACTTTGACCTACATTTTTTTGTATGAATATGTGCTATATAAATAAATGTTGATTGATTGATTGATTGATTCAGTTGGCTGGCTCTGCTCACACGAAGAACCGTTACTTTACTCTGCAGTTTGATCAACTCCATTTGTTGGCAGTCGCCACCTTTATTAACGGAAAAGCTGTTTTGTTGTTCACCTATCTTATCTCAGCTTCTGAGCGCCTCCAGTTGCCAAAGTGTGAAACGGTTTCCATCTTTACACTTCACGCCGTACTGCAGCTTTTAAACAGACTACAAAAGATACACACTGTCATATAAATGAGTCCAAGACATTATAAAGGTTTGGGGCAGCCACCCGTATATTGTTTTTCCCAGCTGCAAAAGGGTTTTCTGAATCAAATACACGAAGCGCATATCACAGAGTCCAACACAGAACTGGCTATAGTAGCCTAAGATGGAGACTTTAAAGGTCTTGAGAGGAAATGATGTCATCAAAGGGGCCGGAACCAGAAGTGACATCATCAAAGGGGCCGGCTTCGGAAGTGACGTCTTCAGAGGCGCCGGAAACCTTGCAGGATTTCCCGGGAAAGGCCTATAGGGAACTGAGAAAGACAGTCCGCGCACTCCGCCGCCCCCTGGTCGGATGTTTTATTACAATTACTCGAGCCCTTTAGCTGCCTCCTACTCGCACGTGTGTGACAACACATGCAGTAATCCCTCCTCGATCGTGGGGTTGCTTTCCAGAGCCCCCCGCGATAGATGAAAATCCGCGAAGTAGAAACCATATGTTTGTATGGTTATTTATATTAATTTTATACCCCTATTAAACTCTCCCACACTGCTAACATTATTAGAGCCCTCTAGACATGAAATAACACCCTTTAGTCAAACGTTTAAACTGTGCTCCATGACAAGACAGAGATGACAGTTCTTTCTCACATTTAAAAGAATGCAAACGTATCTTCTCTTCAAACGAGCACCGTCAGGAGCAGAGAATGTCAGAGAGATAGAGAGATAGAGAGAGCGTGACAGAAAAACAAACAATCAAAAAATCAATACGTGCTGTTGGGCTTTTAAGTATGAGCACCGCGATAAAGCAGCCGCAAAGAAGGGAGCAATGTGAAGGTAAGTCTTTCAGCATTTTTTAGAGGAGCCTCCGTATCTTCTAAACAAACAAACCCTCTGCTAACACCCCCTCCGTCAGGCGCAGAGAACGTCAGAGAGAGCGAGCGAGATTAAAGCAAACCATCAAAAAATCGATACGTGCTTTTGGGCCACCGCGATAAAAGCGGCATTTCTTAGAGGAGCGTCCATATCTTCTAGGCAAACAGCCCCTCTGCTCACACCCCCTCCGTCATGCGCAGAGAATGTCAGAGAAAGACCGAGAAAAGCAAACAATCCGCTCGGGGAAGCACATCGTATATCATTGAGGAGTTTTAGTTAATATGTAATACGTGCTCTGATTGGGTAGCTTCTCAGCCATCCGCCAATAGCGTCCCTTGTATGAAATCAACTGGGCAAACAAACTGAGGAAGCATGTACTTTAAATTAAAAGACCCATTGTCCGCAGAAATCCACGAACCAGCGAAAAATCTGTGATATATATTTAGATATGCTTACATTTAAAATCCGCGAGTGAAGCCGCGAAAGTCGAAGCGCGATATAGTGAGGGATCACTGTATTCTAAAAAAATAAAAGTAATGTAAGTACAAAGTATAACACGTAAGAGGACAAAATGTAAGGTTTGATTACACAATGGGAGGTCCTCAAATCGAAAGTTCAACTTATGAAAAGAACTTATGGGAGTTGTAGTGGACTCGACACAATCAACTGCCAGACAGAATCCATTAAGAAGGCTAACAGAGTGTCCGGTTATATAGCGCCTTGATGTGTGGAGTACAACAACAACAACAACAACATTTATTTCTTAACTCTTTTAGGGCTATTTTTTTGTTTTTTGTTTCTTATCTCCCAGGGCTGAATATTTTTCCAGAAACTAACATTTTCTAAAAAAGAACACAAAGCAATTGTTTAACATATCGAATCAACAAAAAATATTTACTTTTGACAAATGTTACTGTCTTGCATGTTGTATGAGCCTGCATACTCTATGATTTCACATTCATATCACATACATTTTACACAGCAAAGTCTGATCTCGCTCAAAGCAGCCAATTTCAGTCATTGCCACATTGCACTGCTTACAATACGTGTTGCTTTGGTGCCTACTTTTCAATTGTCTGTTGCTGCTCTTTCTCACATATATTGTTAGTGTGTACTGTAGAGAGACAAGTCACCCTTTTGCCATCGTGCCATTCCACTGCCACCAAGGTTTCTGCCCACATGAAAACCGTATTGTCACCTCTTTTCATCTTCTGAAACTTTATGAACTTTATGCAAGGCATTATAGCCTGGCTCACCCCATGGGATTTGCTTCTGTTTATTACAGAAGTGAATAAAACTTTGCAGCAGTAGCACGTACCTATCACCATGCTACATAACCTGTCCAAAGCCACCAGGGGACAAAACACATTTGGACCAATGCTCCCTGAAGTTATATCACCAGTTCTGTCCCATCTCTATTTGTAATACCACAGCACGCGTCATCTCGTCTTTTGTTGTGGGTTTACACTTTGAAAAACGAGAATGCGATGCAAACGCAGCCCGCGATTCAAAAAATTTCTCTGCCTACCTGTTTATCTTGTCTGACGGTAGCTGAAAAGCAGCATCAGGAGAGAGCAGCCTGAAGTACAGCAGCTGGTGATCTGTCGTGTCCAACAGCAAGCCATGCCGTCTTGTGAAGTCCGGTAGCCAGATCGGCTCTCAACGGATCAAGGTCTGTGTATTTATCCCACGCGAACCTTGCCGTAGATGCATCGGCTGCGCGAAGGCGCTCAACTGGCAGCAGATCCGCTGGCGCGGCATCGACTGGTGTTTGATCAGCTGATGCCGGCTTCTCACTCTCTTGCTCGATCTCCTGATCACCGTCAATAAAATCCGATTCTGAAAAATCAGAGTCCGACTCCGCGATAATGCGCAAAACATTGTCTGCCGAGTGTTTTCTTTTCTGCACTCACTTCGCTCCCTTGTCACATGTCGATGCCATCGTGCCATTGTTTACATTTCGCAACTCACGCACACGCTAGGATTAGTTGTCAAGTCAACGAGTCTAGCATTCCTCCAAGCACAGAGGGAATGCCTGTGACGTGACAGTGAGATTTGTCGCCATTAACAGCTGATTATCGCCCTCTATCTCTGGATGTCGACTTTAGTCGACATGTGCCCTCAACCCCTCCTGTCGACAAAAGTCGACATCCGCCCTAAAAGAGTTAAGCACGTTTTCATACAAATGGTGTCGCTCAAAGTGCTTTACAAGACAAAGAAAGAAAAAATATAAAAATAAAATTAGCAATACTTATTAACATAGAATAAAGTAAGGTCCAATGACTGGGAGAACAGAAAAACAAAACAAAAAAAAAAACTCTGGAGAAAAAAAAAAACAAAATCTGCAGGGGTTCCAAGGCCACAAGACCACCTGGCCAGCCCCGACTAGGCATTCTACCTAACATCAATGATCTCAATCAGTCCTCATGGTTTTCAGGCTTCATGTGGAAAGTCCAAGGAGGTTCTGCTCAAGCTTTATAACACACTGGTGAGGCCTCATCTGGAGTCCTGTGTGTGGTTTGGGTCTCCAGGCTCCAAAAAGGACATGACAGTACAAGAGAAGGTCCAGAGAAGAGCAACTGGGCTGAGTCCAGGACTATAGGGGATTAGTGAAGAGGAAAGATTAGTAGAGCTGAGCCTTAAGGAGATGAAGATGAGACCTGACTGAAGGGTTTAAAATGATGAAGGGAATTATTGCAGCAGATCAAGACGTTGACTTTAAAATGAGTTCATCAAGAACACGGGGACACAGTTAGAAACTTGTGAAGGGGAAATTTCGCAGAACATTAGGAATTTTTTCTTCATGTGGAGAACCACAGGTTTCGGGTTATATAGCACACCGCAATTACAAAAGAACTCATTTCAACAAGGGAGCTCGCACCCCTTGCTGGATACACTATGTGTTCTCTTCATTTCAGGGCACCATAATGTTCAGCAGGGCGGTACGGTGGCGCAGTGGGTAGTAGGTCATGTGAACAAATGATTTAGGAAAGGAACAATTGATAATCTTGGCTCAGCCGTAGCGCTGCTGCCTTGCAGTTAGGAGACGCAGGTTCGCTTCCCGAGTCCTTCCTGTGTGGAGTCTGCATGTTCTCCCCGTGTCTGCGTGGGTTTCCTCCCACAGTCCAAAGACATGCAGGTTAGGTAGATTGGTGATCCTAAATTGTGCTTGGTGTGTGTGCCTGCCCTGCGGTGGGCTGGTGCCCTGCTCGGGGTTTGTTTCCTGCCTTGCACCCTGTGTTGGCTGGGAATGGCTCCAGCGGACCTCCATGATCCTGTGGTTAGGATATAATGGGTTGGATGGATGGATGGACAATTGATCATTTGTCATGAGGCGTGAAATGATAAACCAGCTTCTGGTAATCACCACAGTCTTTTGGAATATTAAAAAATACAAGTATTTAAGATCTACCTCTACATTATAATGGAACAAAGATGTTCATAAAGTAATGCTGAATTGACATTGTGAGATTCATTAACAATTGATTGTTCATCTTGCTCTGGATAAACGTTTTTTCATCATCTCGCTCGCTTATTCTTGATGACATTCTTTCACCTCCAAAGCCTCCAGAGGTGCAGGTGGAAGCATTTAAGTCAGGAAATGCAAGGTTTATTGACACTGACAGTAATGAGCTGATTAATTTTTAATGCAGTCTATCCTGTTATGGATAACGCACTTCACTATTGCTGATCAATTATAAAAATGTCACATTATGACTACACGTACATTGCCAGGTGCACTAAGTATATTCATTTAACTTTTTTTTTTATTCCAAAACATATTTAGTAATCAGACACATAAAACAATAACTTCAGCCTCATACCGGCGAGTCTTTCATATTTTAACGATCCCAACAACTCACCTAATTCTCATTCTGTCAGTCAGTCTAGTTGAAGTTTTAAGATTTTGCCCTTTGAGAGGATGGCGCGGAAATGGTTTTGTCAGACGTCATTTTAAATAATACAGATACTTAGAGGGAGTGAAACGTTTTGACGAATTAACCTTAATAAGGTTCTACAATCATGACAGTCTTTGTTTTTAATATGCTGGTCATTAAGCTAAAGGGGACATTTTTTGCACGCTACTTAATGATGCTGTGTGGCACTTTGGGGAAAATAGTCATTTAGTTGGGCCTTTCATGGGACTCGTCTAATTATTCACTGCTAATTTTATAACATTAGAGTTGCTCTCCTGCGCTAAGATACACGATGACAGATTTCAAATGGTGATGGCACTGTGTACTGTACATCCTTTACTGTTATTATTTGTGCATATTGTTTTAAATAAAAGATTTTTAAACTGGAGTTTGCTGTTGACCCTTGGGCCAAAAATGACCAAGGACCTGAAAGACTTGGGACTGCAAGAAATCTTTTGCGAACAACAGGTGGCACTCTTGTACTTGTCCCTAAGGCCAAAATGACTGTATAGCTTAGTCCCCTAGCCTTTAATTTGGGAGGCGCACTCTCTAAGACTTCTGTATGGTGTCGGTAGTGTGGCATATGTAGATAAGGACCTGTGTACAAACCAGAAGGGGTCCAGGTTAGCTCCCACCCCTGACACACTGCACGACTGTAAGCAAGTCACCTAACCTACCTGTACTCCAAGCTTAGGGTTGTTGTCCTATTGTAAGGTGAACCTTTGGCCCAGTCGGAGGTCCGCGGTGCACTGCAGCAGTTTTTCATTAAAGGATATCACTGCACTTTGCTCCGACTACTCTACCAGTCCCTCCACTGCATGATGGTGCCACCACCATTCTTCACCGCTGAAATGGTGTAGCACTTGTCATGGACTTGCGAATTGGAGGACGTTGTATGGACCAAGTGAAGTTAATTCCATGCCAGGCCTGGAGGTGTCGGGTGCACTAAACCTTCTCCTGTTATCTCTACAGACCAGACGCTGATTCATCCTTGAAGATGTCACTTCCAGTTCCTTGACTGACATCACTTCTGGTTTCCGGGATCTTGACGGATGTCACTTCCGGTTCCGGGTCCTAAACTGACATCACTTACGGTTCTGGTGCCTCGACTGACGTGAGAAGACAGTCACTTCCAGTTCCGCCTATGTCACTTCCGGTCTCTCCAGGAGGTCATCATCCTGCTGACTACGCCACTGTAAAAAGATCAGACTTGACACACTTAATAAGGTGTGGGGCAGCCACCCATATATTATCCCTGGCTGCAAAAGGTTTTGAAAGGAACAGACACGTTCACAAGACTGAGTGCAAAACAGAACTGAAGTTGAGTTGCAAAGATGGCGGTTTAAAATAGTTTGCCCAGAAGTGACCGTCTTCTGATGTCAGTCCAGGCGCTGGACCCAGAAGTGACGTCAGTTGAGGCACCGGAATCGGAAGTGACGTCTTCCAGGTTATGTCAGATAGTTTTTCCCACAGCTGGTCTGTAGAGATTACAGGAGAAGATTTAGTACACCCCGCCACCCCCTGGCCTGGCATGGAATTACCTTCACTTGATCCATACAACGTCTTCCTACTCGCTCGTGTGTGACAAACTGCAATTTAAATTGCCTACAACTCCCAGCAGCCCTGGCAATATTACGCCATTGTTGAAATTCACAAAGTACAGAGGTTGCTGGGAAGAAAGATGACTGAGCAGCTTCTTTATAAAGGGGACAAAAAGATGCCAAAGGGATCACAATCTGCTGTCTGTATTTGTTTCTATGCATCATACACACTTTTGGATTATAACATTCAACCACCGTGGATTACAGCATGGAAGGTGGCATGGTTTTGGCATGGTGGGATATGTCTTCATCTGGGGTGTGCACCCAATCACAACGAATCTTCACGCTAAAACTGGAAACGGGTAGGACAAAACTTTACATTTCATTCAGAGGGCCACGGCTCACGGGGAGGATTTTCATTGCACACTCCATCATCATCTGCTCCTGCTGTACTGGACTGTGTAGGACTTTCTTGTTAGTGTTAATTGTTTACTGCGTAGTCTCTGTTGTTTTGTTTGGTTTCTATGTTATGTAGTGTATGCAAATAATTATCACTATTGGGGAACTGGGGAGGGCTTTCGTGTACAAGTTTTTGTTTAATATTAGTTATTTGATTAATATATAAGGCAACATGGTGGCGCAGTGGTAGCTCTGCTGCCTCGCAGCTGGAAGACCCAGGTTCACTTCCCAGGTCCTCCCTGCATGGAGTTTGCATGTTCTCCCCGTGTTTGCGTGGGTTTCCTCTGGGCGCTCCGGTTTCCTCCCACCATCCAAAGACATGCAGGTTAGGTGGATTCGCAATTCTAAACTGGCCCTAGTGTGTGCTTGGTGTTTGTGTGTGTCCTGCGGTGGGTTGGCACCCTGCCCGGGATTGGTTCCTGCCTTGTGCCCTGTGTTGGCTGGGATTGGCTCCAGCAGACCCCCGTGACCCTGTGTTCAGATTCAGGGGGTTGGGAAATGGATGGATGGATGGATTAATATATACTTTATTATAGTTATTACTGATGAAATCATTCAGCTGCTTACTAGTGAGTTCCTAGGGTCCCTGTAATAAAATAAACCAATCGCCATCTTTGGATGGTGGGAATCTTAGTTAGCATCCTTGCGACTGCTTGGTTTTTGTGCACATAATGAGTGCTGAATGGTTTCTTCCAGACACGACACAAATGTGCTAATGTTGGTTTTATCAGGCCAGGGAATCTTGATCCTCAAAATCTGAGGTCCTTTAGGTGCCTTTAAGCAAACTCCAAGTGGGATTCTATGGCATTTCCATTCTCTGGCACCTCTGTTATAAAGCCCAGATTAGTGGAGTGTTGAAGTGGTGGTTATCTTTCTGGAAGTTTCTCCCTTCTCCACTCAGGTTCAGACTAATCATCAGTCACCTCCATTACAATGGCCCTTTTCCCACAAGTGTCGAGTTTGGCTGTGTAGCCGGCTGTAGCAAGAATCATGGTCATCTGTCTGTCTGTCTGTCTATTATATAGTGCCTTTCATCCATCCATCCATCCATCCATCTATCATATAGTGCATTTCATCTATCTATCTATCTATTGACAAAGACAAGACAAGGAGTCATGTAGATATGAAGTGTATAACGTGTAAAGCCTGAATTCCAAATATCAAATAAACACTTTCACAAAAGGTACAAATATAACAGAACAAATGCACTTCTATTCAAGAATATAACTACAGAAAAAGAACCCGCGACATCGACACGCATTTGCTACGAATGCTTCAGTGGTGCAATGGTATCAGCTGTTGGCTGGTAATCAAAACTTCACGGGTTTGACCCTGGACGAGTCTGTTTTGAGACGTGAGCTGCTCTTATTCTTACTATTTTAGAATAAAAACATACATTTGATTTCAGTCTGTAACAGCTGCTGTAAATTTATGACACTTGTAAAGGTTAGCTTTGTTTTTGTTTATTCAGTTTTATTTTCTCAGTCATGTCACCGAAGCAGTTGTAGGAAATGCGTGTCAATGTCGCCCCCTAACGCGGGTTCTTTTTCTGCAGTTACATTCTTGAATAGAAGCGCATTTGTTCTGTTATATTTGTACCTTTTGTGAAAGTGTTTCTTTGATATTTGGAATTCAGCCTTCACACATTATACACTTCATGTCTACATTTTGTCAATTATTACTAAAACATGAAAAACGTTTCTGTTTTAACGATGTGTTCACATAGATTGTTGTAGACACAGAGCACACATGAAATGCATGTGTTCCAAATAACGATATAGTATTTATAAAAGGTATCATTTTGCTTGACTTCTCACTCTATACAACTCTAAGCAACTGACCTGAGCTGAGAAAACTGTGCGGTCGTGGGAGGTTGTGATAGTAGGCTGCTGGCTGCTTATCGACATAATTACAACACAAAAGATGCTGACGGAGAGGTGTGAAGTGATTTAAGGTGGGACGGATTTACGAGTTTTTTCGTAGGCTCTGGTAATTCTAGTGTTAATGTGCGCCGTTCTTTGCCTTTAAAAGACACCACCGGGGAGATGAGACATGGCCCTAACTAAGCACATGCGATTTCTAAATATGCAGAATAAACCATCGAGGGGGGGTCTGCAAAATTCACAAGCGCTGCTATGTGAGGTAAAGCAATCTTTTGAAATGCCAAGCCATGATGTAGTGTGCGTGGAGATTGTGTTTATCTATTAAACAAAGAAGCATTATTACCACAGATACCAAGGGGGGCAGGTATTCCTTTTTCTGGATTGGATTCTTATTATCCACAGCCACTTCAATCATGCACTGTCCTCCATTCCCACCAACGGGCAGCTGATATCTGTGAAGAAGGGGGGGAATAAAATCTCATTAGAATCGATGCTATTCACAGCAAATCCGTTTGACCATGAAAACTGTGCAGGATTGAGTGTGGCGCCACATAATGGAGCTGACACTCAGATTGTGAATGCATTAGCCTGTCATTTTGTAAGCACATGACCGGACGGGCGGGCAACAACACTCACCGAAAGAGGATTTTATTATTTAGAAATGACATGACATAACCCGACAATGAATCTTACAGCAAGCACTTGCCGACTGCGGGTAGGATATGGGATTCAGTCTGCCAGGCTTCCAATACTGAAGTTGTGCTGCTCCTCAGGACCCTTATGCCGCGCGATTATAATAGGCACTAGTGATCCTTAGAGTGGCAACAAAAAGGAAATAAAAGAATAAAAAATAAATACAGTCAGGTCCATAAGTACAGGGTGAGTCAAAATGATGTTGACATTTGAATGGCGGAAATAATTTATTCACAAAACAAACTTCATATATGCAAGATGATTTACAGGAATGGCTCAGCCTGTTCAAAACATGGACCATATGTGGCACATAAATTGTGTACAAAAACTGTATGTAAGTGTATAAAAGAATCCTCCCCCTTTAAAATATTCCCATTGTTTTTGCTTTACGGCCTTAAATGTAAACACACAAACCAATATTTTTTCCAGCTTCACTTATTCAATGCAATTTATATCATCCAAGTGAATGATATCACAGCTACAGTTCAGAAGAATTTTAAAAAATAAAAAACAAGAAATACTGAGATAAATAAAGGACCCCCCTCCTAAACTCAATCAGGTGTCAGTGCCCACCATTCCCAATGCAGTTACTGGCTTCCTTCCACCTGTGATCAGTTGTAATGAGTGTGATTAGTGAAGCTGTTGCTGGTCCATTCATTCCCTTGCTTGGTAGAGCAACTGACAGCAAACAACTGACTTTCACTTTCAAAAGATCTCAGGGACAGAGTTGTGGACGGACATAAGGCTTCATCAATCCAAGGCGCCCAGTCAAGTCCAAGTGGCGAGTGTTTGGTAGTACCAGGACCCTCCCTGAGTTCCGGCCTTCCCTCCAAACTGGAAGCTGGTAAGAGAGGCTACCGAGAGGCCAATGGCCACTTTGAAGGAGTTACAGGATTTTATGGCACAGAGTGGTCATTAATGGTGTGCAGGTGACAACAATTTCACAAGCACTCCACAATGGTGACTTATTCGGGAGGGTCGCAAGGAAAAAGCCACTTCTCAAGAAAGGCCACATTAAGGATCGTTTGAGCTTTCCCATAATGCACCTTGAAGATTCTAATGCCAAGTGGAAAAAGGTCTTATGGTCAGATGAGACCAAAATCAAACTATTTGGCCTCAATACCAAACAGTACAGCAATGCAGCTCACCATCCACAGCACACCATACCTACAGTAAAGCATGGAGGGGGCAGCATCCTGTCATGGGGGGCCTGGGGCTCTTGTTAGGGTCGAAGGGGAAAACTGAATGGGGCAAAATACCATCAAATTCTGAAGGAAAACCTGCTACCCTCTGCCAGAAAGTTGAAGATGGGCAGAATGTTCACCTTTCAACACGACAAACGACCCGAAGCACACAGCAAAACGGACCACACGGTGGCTGAAGGAGAAAAAAGTGAATGTCCTGTTGTGGCCAGTCAGAGCCCAGACCGAAATCACACTGAAAATCTGTGGAAAGATCTGAAGATAGCAGACCAGCAACGCTCACCACCCAATGTGACCGAACTTGAACAGTTAAACTGTAAAGAAGAGTGGGGGGCAAATATTGAGTGGGCTCAATCTAGATGGGCAAAGCGGATAGAGAAGAATCAACAGACTCAAGACTGTCATTAAAGCAAAAGGGGGGTCAACAAAATGACATTGACATGGGGGGGCTGATCTTTTATTAATCTCAGTAGGTCTTGTTTTTGATGTTTTATCATTTTTCTGAACTGTAGCTGTGATATCTTCACTTGGATGTTAGAGGTCGCATTGAGTAAGTAAAGCTGGGAAGAAACATTTTTTGTGTGTATTTTCAGTTAAGGCTGTAAAGTACAAAAAAATGGGAATATTTCAAAGGGGGGATTCTTTTCTATACCCACGCTACATAGCAGTACCATTAATATTAATTAATAATTTTGACTTACCCTATATTTGGACAGAGGTACAATTTTCATCATTTTGGCTCTGTGCGCCAGCACAATGGATTTGAAATGAAGCGATCGAGATGTGACTGAAGTGTAGACTTTCAGCTTTAATTCAAGGGGTTGTAAGGGATGGCCGGCAGTTTATCCCAGCTGGGATGCCACAGTAACGGAAGCATAGCTTATCAAGGACACTGCCTCCCCCAGGACGATAGATGACAGCTTACTTGGACTGCCACGGTGGCCCAGATGCCCACAGGGTACTGGGTACCAGGAGACGCTGCAGGGAGACTGGGGAGTCTCTAGTGTTTACATAGCCCAGAAGTACTCCAAAGTCACGGGGACGGAAGAACAATGGAACCTCGGGTCACGACTGTAATTCGTTCCAAAACTCTGGTCGTAACCCGATTCGGTTGTGACCCAAAATAATTTCCCCCATAGGATTGTATGTAAATACAATTAATCCGTTTCAGACCATATAAACTTTATGTAATTATATATTTTTTAAAGATTTTTAAGCACAAAAATAGTTTATTATATCATAGAATGCACAGTGTATTAGTAAACTAAATGTAAAAACATTGAATAACACTGAGAAAACCTTGAACATTGCAGGAGTTCACGCTATGGCCTTACGAACCGCTCGCTGTAAACACATTTTTTTATTGAGTTTTAAGCACAAGGAAAAAAATGAACTTTTGAAAAATCCGTAATTTAAACAAAAACTAACCAGAAACAACCAAGAAAAGTAACCTTGTATGAGTCGAGTTCTGGCGTGAAGGAGGTGAGCAGGACGAACTGGCCACTCGTAGAAGGAGAGTCTGGCAGCAAATCGCCATGAATCTTCCTGGCTTTGTCTCATACGATCGCCTCGCTTACGCCATCCCCTGCCAGGTCCTCCTCGCTCAGCCACACTACAGCTGCAGTTTTTCCACCTCTTCCAGCACTTGAGGCCTCTGCTTGGTTAACGCTGTAACTCCTTTTACAACATCAGCTGCTTTAATGGCCTCTTTCTGCTTTAGAATAGTCGAAATTGCACTTGGCGGCAAGATCAGTAACACGAACGCCATGCTCATACTTTTCAATAATTTCTTTCTTTAATTCGATTTCAATTTTCTTCGAATTTTCTTTCTTCTCACCAATACTCCCACTCTTCAATTGCTTATAGAGGCCGTGGTTAGTTGCAAAATGAATGCAAAAGCACACAAAATAGAGCATAAAGAGTTCACAGCGAATGCACGCACGTCTGACCGAGAACGACGTACAGGGAGAGACTGAACACGTGCGGAAGGGGAACTGGCTTGTTCGTCACCCGAGTGTGTGGTCGTGAACAGATGCAAAGGTTTGGCGAACTTTTTGGCCGTAAACCGATTTGTTCGTGTTCAAAGATGTTCGTGAGCCGAGGTTCCACTGTACTTCCGCGCTGAAGAAAAATACAATTCTCCATCTGATCTTCAAATCAACCCAGCCACAATAAACAGACAATTAAATGTTCTCAATAATAATAATAATAATCAATAATAATAATAATGATGAAGATTCTCTCTTCTACATCTCCCAGCAAGCTCTGTCCTACACCTCCCATCTCCGGCTTGCTTCCGGGTCAAGGACTATATAAAGGACTGGTGGAGACCCAGCAAGCAAGCTGTAGTTGGGAGGTAGAGGACAGAGCTTGCTGGGAGGAGTGGAGTAGAGATTTGCGTTCATTATTCTTATTATTTATTTCCTCGTGTATGGTGGCTGTGGTGCTTGGAACAATATTAATAAGAAGATTACAAATTAAAACTCTTCTCAGTACTTGTTCCTGGTGTCCTGAGCGTTTGTCTGTTGAGTTAATAGAGCGACAGCGCCCTCTAGTGTTACAGAGTCTAACATAAACATTGTGTGAGGCATTTAGGAATGCCAGCCATTTTTAGACATGGTCCCCTCTGTTTTGAGGGGCTCAAAAGTATCTGGACAAGCTGACATAATCTTAATATAACGATCATTTTCAATACTTGGCTAAAAATCATTTCCAGTCAATGACTGGCTGTCTGAAGTGTGACCCCAGTGCCATCTCCAAGTGCCAGTTTTCCACCCTACTTTGCCAGGCCTTATCCTGCCACTGTCTTCTGGTGCTATTTGTTCGTTGGACTTTCTGCCATCAGTTAGTGAACTGCATGTCCAGTTGTGTTGAGGTCAGTTGATTGACTCGGCCATTGATGAATATTCCACAGTTTTGTGTTGTAAAGCCCTTGGTTTGCTGTCCCAAGCTGACTGTCTGTACTGTGAAGTGTCATCCTGTCAGTTTTGCTGCATTTGTGTGACTCTGAGCAGACAGTATGGCTCCCTGGACACTTCAGACTTAATCCTGCTGCTTCAGTGACCGACTTCCACTGGCAGCCATGCATGATCAGGCCATAACACGACCTCCACCATGTCTCACAGATGATGTCGTTCACGAGGCATTCCTTCTCTTCTCCATACCCTTCTCTATCCAACATTCTGGTTCATATTGATCTTAATTTCATTTGTCCAAATAAAACTGTTCTGAAAATAGACTGGTTTTTTTTTTATATTTTCTGTCAAAGTCTAATCTGTCCATCATATTTTTGAGGCTTACCAGTGGCCTGCACCTTGTGGTAAACTCTCTGTCTTTAATTTCACTTCTCTTGATTGTAGACTTTGGTAATGACAGGTCTTCCTCACAGAGAGTGGTCTTAGTTTGGCTAAATGTCATGATGGGGTTCTTCATCACCAAGGACAGAATTCTGCGATCATCCAGCTCAGTCGTCTTCTGTGGTTGTCCAGACCGTCTGGTGTTTCTGAGCTCACCTGTTGTGTTCCTTCTCCTTAAGAATCTACCAAACGGTTGACTTGGCCACTCCTGGTGTTTCTGCTGTCTCTCTGAGGGGTTTGTTTTGTTGTCTCGGCCTAATGGTGGCCTGTTTTTACTCACATGGACCTCACATTGAGAGTTCACATTGACAGCTTCCATATACAAATCCCACCCTTGGAATCAACTGCAGACCTTCTACCTGCTTAATGGTTAATGAAATGATGAGGGACCTGCTCACACCTGGCTATGGGACAGCTGGTCAGTCAAATGTCCAAATACTTTTGAGCCCCTGAAAATGGGGAAATCATGGATAAAACTGTCATTCCTAAATGGCTCATACGATATTTCTGTTAAACCCTTAATTAATGCTGAAAGCCTACCTTTCAGTCATGATTATTTCTTCATTTCAAATCCATTGTGGTGGCTTATAGAGCCAAAATGATGAAAACTGTATCACTGTCCTAATACTTATGGACCTAACTGAGTGACCACCACTACTTTCCTAATAACCACTGTAAGACGCTAGGGGTCGCTGTCATCCCTTTAACCCCAACAGACAGATACACTGGACACAGGTTAAAAGCACCAAGAAGGCATTTCAATGCTTCTTTTTTGATGATGGGGTCTCCAAAGCACCCCAGCCACAATAAACAGGCAATCAGACAGCAAACACAAATATCTGTAAATCAAATCTCAAATATCTATAAATCAAATCTCTCCTCCACACCTCCCAGCAAGCTCTGTCCTACACCCCCCGACTCCGGCTCACTTGCTGGGTCTCCATTGGCCTTTTAAATAGTCCAGCGGTTCTCAAACTATGGGACGCGCCCCCTGAAGCTGTACAATGGGGCGACGAATAAATGAACATGACATCAAAATTAATTTTTTACATTTTTATTTCAAATTTAAATTTACAAGCATATAATCACAACGAATGCATTATAACTAAAATTAAAACATCTCTAAGGTATAGATCTAACTTTATGTGAATTTCCCCTTGGGATTAATAAAGTATCTATCTATCTATCTATCTATCATATAGTGCCTTTCATTTCTATCTATCTATCTATCTCTTATATAGTGCCTTTCATATCTATCTATCTATCATATAGTGCCTTACCTTTCATATCTATTGTGCCTTTCATTTCTATCTATCTATCTATCATATAGTGCCTTTCATATCTATCTATCTATCATATAGTGCCTTTCATTTCTATTTATCTATCATATAGTGCCTTTCATATCTATCTATCATATAGTGCCTTTCATTTCTTTCTATCTATCTATCATATAGTGCCTTTCATTTCTATCTATCTATCTATCAAAAAGTGCCTTTCATATCTATCTATCTATCTAATGCGTAGCCAATATTGCCGAATTGAGTTAAATAATTTATTGCGCATTGGGTTATTTTCATGATACAACTAACAGCGGTATAATATTTGTTGGACGAAAATACATTCATCTTGCGCACATTGACTTCATCGGTGTCCTCGTTTACGTGATTTTTAAAAATGAAAACATATTTAATCGTTTCTTTACATTAAAAAAATAATTAAATAAGAATAAATAATTTAATTCTTTGTTTTTGGGATTAGAATTGTTACCAAAAACCACACAAGGCATTTTAACAGTTATTAAAGCACTTTAAAAAAAAAATAATAAATTGCAAATATTTCATCGAAGTTAGCCGAACACATGCAAATCTTATGGAAGTAAAAATGATAGGATACCGCAACACCGCACGAGTATCATACCTTTGCTAGTTGTATCATGGGTTGTTCTCATCTATCTTAAATTATGCAGGGGTGCAGAATTATTTCAGGTAGAAATGGGGCGGTGCCAAATACGAAAGTTTGAGAACCGCTGAAATAGTCCTTGAACAGGATATGCTTCTGACCTTCCGACCATGTGACTTGCTAGCTCTTCCAAGTCTAATGAAGAACTGGCTTTTTTCTTCAGTCTGGAAGTACTGAGGGGCTCCCATCCTTGTGACTTGGTAGTACTTCTGGGCTATGGGTGATGCATGGCTCCTCCGGTCCTTTCACTGCTTCTCCTGGTGGCACCCTCATTCCCCAACAGGGCCGAGAAACCGAACTCCAAGTCCCAGGATGCCCTGTGGGAATCTGAGGCACCTTTTTAAATTCAGGAGGAGCTGCCATCTAGTGTTTTGGGGGAGGCAGAGTCCAAAAGTAGTTGCCTTCCCCCATCCTTCCATCCTCAGGGCGTCCCGGTCGGGCTGAGCTGCCGCCCGTCTATCACGCCACACAACAAGTACAGGGCTGCCCAACAGAAGCAGAATGTGTGACTAAAACAAAAGGATTATTGTAAACAAATAATTCAGCTATTTACCCAAATCCTGTGCTACAGCACACCCCCACCATCTGACAGATTCCATTACAAGACACTGCACTAATAAAACATGAATACACAAATAAAAATTATCTTAAAGGATTAACTGAGTGGGAAAAGGTCCATTAAATGTCCAACTGTAGATATACTGTTTGCTTTTTTTCCCCTTAATGTCCGTTATCTGCGGTGGGCTGGCGCCCTGCCCGGGGTTTGTTTCCTGCCTTCACCCTGTGTTGGCTGGGATTGGCTCCAGCAGACCCCCGTGACCCTGTAGTTAGGATATAGCAGGGTGGATGATGGATGGATGTCTGTTATTGTGAGGGTTATGCTAAGCTGTACCTCAATACAGGTAAACCTCCTCACAGAGGCATGTCGTGCCGTCCCCCCGTCCACCATAAAACGATCAAATGATCCTCAATGTCGTCAAGTCCTCTTGCCTTCCATGAATGACCCCGGGTTCACCCGACTCCTCCCGTAGTTTGTTCTGTAATTGGTTCCTTGCCTCTATTCTCTCGTCTCTCTCTTTCCACTGCACCTTTACCTTTTTAGGTATGGTCAGCCCCTCCCCTTCTTCGCAGCCAAGGCTCCTTCCCATTCATTGGCTCCTGATACCTGCTCAGATTTTTTTTTAATGTAATAATGAAATTAAAAGGTACAGCCAGACAATAACACCAACTCTGATGCCTTTCTGTTTTGTGACACAGTGAGGATGATACAATTCCACAAAATACTAATTTCTGCATTTTAAAATTTCCTGACCTTTTCCATAATTTAATTTTGAATATTAGCCCATCACTGCGGTGGGCTGGCACCCTGCCCGGGGTTTGTTTCCTGCCTTGCACCCTGTGTTGGCTGGGATTGGCTCCAGCAGACCCTGTAGTTAGGATATAGAATATGAAGACTTTTTTTTATTTTAATACACTTTATTGAGTTATACTCAGCAACAAACATGTATAACCATATATGCTAATATCCTCCTGGTCAAAAAAGAAATTAAATTGATGCAAGTATACCTAGAAATTACCGCTCTGTTTCCAACCGTGTGGCACAAATGGTGACTGTGGAACCAGCGTGTAGGTCAACTAACCGATTACACTGCTGGGCAAAATGCGCATCACATATTACATGCCCAATGGGGAAAAATATCAAAATCAAAATCAAATCAAAGTTTATTTATAAAGCACAATTTTAAAACACCATAAGTGTAAACCAATGTGCTCTACAATAAAATCAAAAAATATCAATAATAAATCAGTAAACAAAGAAAGTACAAAAATTACATAAATACTAAAACAAATAAGTTAAACGAACCGATTAGAAGATAAACAATTTACAGAAAAACAATGGATATGAAAAAAATTAATACATTACTCATAAAATTGATACCAGAGTTACTCATATACAGTTAAAAGCAATCGAAAACAAGTGTGTTTTAAGTCTTGATTAAAACATTTGAGTTGAAGAAGCTAACCTAATTTCAATTGGCAGAGCATTCCATAACTTTGGTGCTAGTACTAGAAAGGCTCGATCACCCCTTGTCTTCAGCTTAGGCTTTGGCACAACCAACAATTGCTGTTGAGAGGAACGTAAAGTGCGGACTGGTGTATATGGAACCAGCAACTCGGCCAGATAGGATGAGGCAACACCATTTAGCGACTTCCATCCATCCATTATCTAACCCGCTATATCCTAACTACTGGGTCATGGGGGTCTACTGGAGCCAATCCCAGCCAACAGGGTGCATGGCAGGAAACAAACCCCGGGCAGGGTGCCAGCCCACTGCAGGGCACACACACACAAACACACACACGCACACACTAGGGACAATTTAGAATCACCTGCATGTCATTGGACTGTGGGAGGAAACCCAAATAGACACGGGGAGAACATGCAAACTCCACGCAGTGAGGACCCGAGAAGCGAACCCAGGTCTCCTTACACGCGAGGCAGCAGCGCTACCCACTGCGCCACCATGCCACCCATTTAGCAACTTATAAATCAAAAATAAAATTTTTAAATTCAAATGAATCCTAAATTCGACTGGGAGCCAATGAAGTGAGGCCAGAATTGGAGTAATGGACACAACTTTGTGGGCGGAGTGGTGGCTCTGAGGCAAAGGATCAGCGCTGGTATCCCAAAGGTTGCCGGTGCGAATTCCTATCACTGCCAAAAGAGATCCTACTCTGCTGGGCCCTTGAGCAAGGCCCTTAACCTGCAATTGCTCCACGGGCGCTGTACAATTGTAACAATTCGTCCCACGCACTAACACGAGCCGATTGCTACCGCTAATCTGTCGTAGGTAACAGCAGATGATAAAAGGCCAATATCACACCCCAAACAATTTCCCGTACACCCTTTATTCTACCTGGTTCAGTCTCTTAATGTTAATACTTTATAGCCCCCAAAAAAACCAATAGTCAATATCTATCATCAAATAACGAGTATATTACATACAATGAAAGAAAGAATATAATCCCTTACACATGCACCACCCCCCGCCACCATAAATAACCCTTATTCTGTAGCACCACAAATATATACATATATTTACACAATAACAATATTAATTCCCCCAGTTCCCCTTCCAGAGATGATAAATAGATCCACAGATGTCCACTGTTCTGTCCCACAACTGCCGGCAGGCCAAACGAGGAGTCCTGAAAATTGTGGACTACTAGCACGATCACCTCTTTGTCATAAAAGACATACAGTCAGTCCTGCGCCATGATACAATATAAGTCCTTTGAAATAGCTCACCTGAGTCTGTAGGAATTAGCAGAACGTTTGATTCCCCGAGCAAAAGAATACCTTCCACCTTCTGACAGGACTGTAGGAGCTCCAGGTCTTCTTGTATGGCCAGTGCAGTACCTGATCTGCTTTTTTCTCTCAGATCCTCTTTTTTTTATTCTCCTCTTCCCCCTTCTCTCTTTAAAACAGCGTGCGTTATGCAAATGACTCCCAAAAGAAAACAGTAAAACCGGACGTTCCACCTCTGGGGCACCGCTGTGAATCTCCGGATGTAAGCATCTCCCCTGCAACACCCGATCGACAGCAGAAAACATATTACAGTGATCCCTCGCTATATCACGCTTCGACTTTCGGCTTCACTCTATCGCGATTTTTTTCTCATACACGCTTACGTCACTACGCATGTGCTTTCTGAGAACTTTTATCTAAGCCCTACGATGGCTCCTAAACGTGCTAGTTTTATTGTCAGAAGGCTTAGAAAAACCAAGCGCTGGAGGAAGATGCTTACTATCCAGGAGAAGGTGAAACTCTTGGATATGATTAAAGATGGCAATACCCTACAAAAGCCTCCTCACACATATGATAAGACAGCGCCAGCAACTGCCTATCAAGATGTTCTTCTGCCACACACCCAGACACTCCTGGTACTCCTTCAGTGGATGAAGACAACGACGCACCTGCTGAAGATACTAGTGATGGGTCGTTCTTGACCGATTCGTTCATTTGGAATGAATCTTTAATGTGACTCGGGAAGAACGAGTCGTCTCGTGGGAGTGATTCGTTCAGTCGCGCATGCGCATTTGCGCAACTTCCTATAGTTTCTGTATTGGAATTGATTCACCTGTTTCGAGTCTTCGGGTTTTTCGAGTCGTTCGTTCATCACGTGACAGCCCCATAAGCTTAACCAATGCAGTCTGAGCCGGAAAGAGAATTGAACGAAATGACTCGAAAAATGATTCGTTCATTTTGCTGAACGAGACTCAAAGATCCGAGTCAGTAAAATGATCTGAACTTCCCATCACTAGAAGATACTGCACCACCTCTGAAGACTCTCCTACTGAGGTCGTGCCTTCATAGGTTAGTGGTTGTGTGCAATTAAATGTACAGTACAATAATCTACTATATAAAAGCGTTCAGGATTGTCCTTCCGTCCCGTGTGCAAAGCGTAGCGATTTGCCGCTTATTACAGACTTACTACTTGCGGCTTGAGGTACGAAGCGACGTGATGTGAGCAGAGTTCTGGTGCTGTCACCGTTTCCTTGCTTTTGCGCGCGATGCGCTGGAAAAATAGACAAAATGATGTCTCTGGAAATAATTAATGTTGATGGAGTACAAATGCCTCACCGTGTAGTCAATATCAGGGGAGATGGTGCTTGCGTATTCTCATCTACAGCTTATTTAGTGCATGAAACTCCGTCTTTAGCGGTACAGATTCTTCCTGATATTGTACGACTTTGGACAGGCACTTGAGGCAATTAAAAAAAAAAAAAAACGTAGGTTTTCAGGAGATGTTATGAATGGGCACTTTGATGTTCTCATTCCCTACACTTACATGCCTGATGTACACATGGAGCGCACAAAAACTGAGGGTAAAAGTCGGTCGCCCGAGTGCGCCTAGTAATATGATATTTGTAACGTCTAATATGTCTTATTTTCTCTTATTTTGTCTAATATATTGGGTAATACAAGTGTAATGGTGACTGTAAGAGCCATTTTCCTAGTTCTATAAAATGTACGAATATTTATTAGATGATAATGCATAAAATATGGGAGGTTCCTAAAACCCCTGTGAATAGAATTGAGTTGGTGTTTTCCTGTCATTTCTTAACAGTTATGAGTTAACAATGTTCTCTAGTAAGTGTTTAGCCTCGCCTTGTGTAAGGTACAGAGACATACGGTTTTTTAACCGTGTCCTTGAACGAATTCTTTTTGTGCTCGCGTTCGTGCCACTGTGCCTGGCGCATATCTAAGTGCCAACGGCCTAAGGGTCTTTTGAGTGTGAAGTAACTCGTAAATTAAAAGATCTAAGTTTTGAACCGTATGTTTAAAGCTTACAGAAGAAGAAATAAATAACCTTTAAGTACAGAAGTAACCAAAGCTTCATAAGAAAAACTAAGTTTATAGAAGATACATTTTTTCCTTTTTTTGCCTTTATTCTTTGTGTGTAACTATTTTTCTTTGTATTCTTGTATGGATTATTTGCCTTTAACTTTCACTAAATATTTTTAAAAACGAACGTTTGGACTGAGAGATTTCTTTGACACGCGTCTTACCCGTGCCTGAATTCACCTTATACAAAGGCGGCTACAGTGACTAAAGGGTGTTATTTCATGTCTAGAGGGCTCTAATAATGTTAAAAAACGTATTTAGAAGGTCGTAAACAGGTTTTCTATACTCTAACTGCGAAAATATTCGATTTATAAATAAAGAATCCTACTTCGCGAAAATTCATTTATCACGGTAGAGTCTGGAACGGATTAACCGTGATAAACGAGGGTTCACTGTATATTTATGTGGCAGCGCTACACAATGGCTGACCCTGCGCTCTGACCCCAAGGGGTATGCGAAAAGTAACAAATTCCTAATACGAGAAATTGTATAAGATGAAATAAAGAACAATAAAAAAAAGCAAAACCTTTCTGACACCCAGTAAGAAAACAGGCAGCAGCATTCTGAACTATCTGCAGCTGAGAAAGATGAAATTTACTGATTCCAGAATAAAGTGAACTACAATAATCGAGACGTGATATAATAAAAGCATGGCATACCTTCTTCAAATCAGGGTGCCCCAGAAACGGTTTGACTCTAGTAAGCAGTCTAAGCTGAACAAAGCAGCTCTTAACAATGGACGAAATCTGTTTGTAGCGGTCAGAAGCCGCTAAGGTTCACACCGTCGTGAGAGACGGTGATTTATTTATTTTATATGAGGATTACCAGGGACAACCCCAGCCTTGGCACGACACACACACACACACTACAGAGACAAAGAAAACACGCTGGGAACTTAAACGATAAAAAAGTATAATAATACCACCCCTGATCCCTTTGGCGATATTACAATTAACAGATTAACACAACAAACATGCAGTAAAGTCCATGTATGAAATGATCAGCGGTGAAGTTATGTCCAGTGATTTGTATGAAGCGAGGGAAATGGAAAAACACAGTCCTACCGGTAATTGCTGAAGTATGATGACCGATGAATGGTTCAGGAGCGCTCCTTCTTCCGTGAAAGCCAATGAATCCAGACAACGTCCTCAGTAACAGTAAACAGGTAGACAAATGATATCCAGACCCCAACAAACAATACAATCCAGGACACGATGATATACGGCAGACAACGACAGGCAGTTCAACAGATAGTACAAGCACCAAACAAACAAGAAGAAAAACGGTTTTCTCTCTTTGACCCCTGCCCTCCTTTTAAACCCCTCTGGCCATCTTTGCCCCCAACAGCCCCTGCAAGGACTGCTGGGAGATGCAGTTCTAACCAATGGTAGCACTGCTACATGTTTATTAAAATAAAGATCGAAATCAAGGCTAATGAGCCGAGCTGATCTTTGATAGCCCCATCAGAAGCCATTGGGTCCAAATACAAAAACCTCAGTCCTACTCTGGTTGAGATTCACAAAAGTTATGGCCATCCAATGTTTGACCTCATCATAACCTTCATGTAGTGACTTTAAGGACTCCTTAGTCATAGGTAAATAAATCTGGGTATCGTCAGCATAGAAATTAAATTAAATACCATATTTGTGACATGTAGAGCCAAGGGGTAGCAAATACAAAGAAAATAACAAAGGACCCAGAATAGACTCCTGTGGATCACCATATTTCAAATGAGCAGTAGAGGAAAGTACCAACAGAAAAGGTCCTATTTGTGAAATAATATTTAAACCAATGGCGTGCACCCCCTCGGATTCCTAACCACTTATCCAGCCTTGACAACAATATGTTGTGATTGATGGTATCAAAGGCTGCAGTTAAATCCAAAAGCGCTAAAACTGTCAAAAACGCAGAGTCAGCTGAAAGTAAAATATCATTAACAACCCTGAGTAAAGCCGTTTCAGTGCTGTGATAAGTTTTAAAACAGGGCCGAAAACATTTCTTGACCACCAGTACAATCCAAAAAAATCTGCAAATATATAAAAGTGGCCTCGCGAAGTCCAACGTTTTCCTAAAAGCGAAAGCGGAGCTTCACCACGTGCTCATGTTAGTTTAAGCCCAAGCAGGCAGACACAGACCGCACCTATTTGATTTGATGTTTTTTTTTCTTAATACAAGTAGATGGCAAAAAATTCATACAAAATAAATATTCGTAAAAATCCACTATTTGTGCTTATCTGAATACGGTATTCAGATTCACCACCACCCCTACATTAAAGGGTAAGGCAAAACATTTAATCAGGACCTAAAATGAATGTCACCTAAAACTGAACTTAGCTCATGTTCAAGTTCTTCACTTGCAAATACGTTACGTTAAGTTCACCGTTTTTAGAAAAATTAGCTTGTTCAATGAACGCTGTGCTCTTTTGAACTTGTTCATGTACAACACTGAGAGGGCGGCCATATTGGCTCGTTGCAATGTTGATCTCAGCTGTTACTTCAGTGTATTTAAAGAGAATTTCCACAACAAACATCACTCACTTTATATACAGTACAATACAATCTATTTTTTTTTTATAGCCCAATGGGCTTTAACAGGCCCTGCCTCTTGACAGCCCCCCAGCCTTGACTCTCAGAGAAGACAAGGAAAAACTCCCAATAAAAACCCTTGTAGGGAAAAAATGGAAGAAACCTCAGGAAAGGCAGTTCAAAGAAAGACCCCTGTCCAGGTAGGATGGGCATGCAGTGGGCGTCAAAAAGAAAAGGGGGGGTCAATGCAATACAATACACAGAACAGAACACGTCCTCGGTACAGTATAAAAATAAAAAGTTTAGAAGTACGGAGTAGAATTTAACAGTCGATGACATCACAATCATCTTTATATGGGACCGGTCATAATGTTTTGGGCTGGTCTGTTGTATTATATGTAGACCATTTATTTATTTATTTTTTGTTATGTATTTTGTTGACTGCTCTGAGGAGACATGTAAAGTCATATGAAAAAGTTTGGGACCCCCTCTCAGCCTACATAATAATTGACTCCCCTTTCAACAATAAGATAACAGTGCTATGTCTTTCATTTCTTATGAATATCTGAGTTCTGCTGTGTTTTCCAAACAAAGATTTTTAGTGACGCAGTATTTAGTTGTATGAAATTAAATCAAATGTGAAAAACTGGCTCTGCACAAATGTGGGTCCCCTTGTCATTGTGCTGATCTGAATGCCTGTCACTGCTCAGTGCTGATGACTTGGTTGGATGAGCTCGTCAAGCCTTGAACTTCATAGACAGGAGTGTCCAATCATGAGTGCTAAAAGGTATTTAAGGTGGTCAATCGCAAGTTGTGCTTCCTTCCCTTTGACTCTCCTCTGAAGAGCGACAGACAGCATGGGATCCTCAAAGCAACTCTCCAAAGATCTGAAAACAAAGATTGTTGAGTCTCCTGGTTTAGGTGAAGGCTACAAAAAGTTATCTCAGAGGTTTAAACAGTCAGTTTCAACTGTAAGGAATGGAATCAGGAAATGGAAGGCCACAGGCACAGTTGCTGTTAAACCAACTCAGCAGGTCTGGCAGGCCAAGAAAAGTACAGGAGTGGCATGTGAGCAGGATTGTGAGAATGGATACAGACAACCACAGATCACCTCCAAAGACCTGCAAGAACATCTCACTGCAGATGGTGTATCTGTACATCGTTCTACAATTCAGCACAGTTTGCACAAAGAACATCAGTATGGCTGGGTGATGAGAAAGAAGCCCTTTCTGCACTTGCGCCACAAACAGAGTCACTTGTTGTATCAAATGCTCATTTAGCCAAGACAGATTCATTTTGGAACAAAGTGCTTTGGACTGATGAGACACAAATGGAGTTATTTGGTCAGAACAAAAAGCGCTTTGCATGGCGGAAGAAGAACACCGCATTCCAAGACAAACACCTGCTATCTACTATCAAATTTGGTGGAGGTCCCATCATGCTGTGGGGCTGTGTGGCTAGTTCAGGGACTGGTGCTCTTGTTAAAGTCGAGGGTCGGATGAATTCAACCCAAAATCAACAAATTCTTTAGGATAATGTTCAAGCATCAGTCACAAAGTTGAAGTTACTTAAGCAGGGGTTGGATATTCCAACAAGACAATGAGCCAAAACACAGTTCAAAATCTACAAAGGCATTCATGCAGAGGGAGAAGTACAATGTTCAGGAATGGCAGTCACAGTCCCCTGACTTGAATATCATCGATAATCTATGGGATGATCTGAAGCAGGCTGTCCATCAAATTGAACTGAACTGGAGAGATTTTGTATGAAGAATGGTCAGAAATACCTCCATCCAGAATCCAGACACTCATCAGAGGCTATAGGAGGACAGCGTCTGGAGGCTCAAAGGAGCAAAAGGAGGCTCAGCTAAGTATTGATGTCATATCTCTGTTGGGGGCCCACATTTATGCACCTGTCTAATTTTGTGATGATGCATATTGCATATTTTCTGTTAATCCAATAAACTTAATGTCACTGCTGAAATCCTACTGTGTCCATAAGGCATGTCGTATATTAAAAGGAAGTTGCTACTTTGAAAGCTCAGCCAATGAGAAACAAAAATCCAAAGAATTAAGAGGGGTTCCCAAACTTTTTCATATGACTGTAGGTATGGATTTCATTTGTCCAATGTATTCATGACAATAAACTCGGCTCGTATTCTAACGTTGCTTTGTAACGAAACAGGATTTCATATAAAAGGCACCCTAAGATGTAGGAGCCCGGCCCGATCGGCTACACGTTAAAGCACTCTGTGATCTTCATGGTGACGTTTGTTGAATTTCAAGTAAAGATTATTCTTTTTTTACCGTCTGACACACTTGTATATCTCACAGCGGATGAATTACCAGAAGCATCTCAGAAAAAAAAACAAAGCAACAGTTTCCCTTTTCTATTCACACATACGAGAGAAAACAATAATGACATTTCCAATAATGCAAAGCCCCGTATTGCCTTATCTTGCCCTCTTCTGACTACTCTTCCCATTTTATTTTCTTGTGATATGCCATGAACTGAGGTCTCCATGAAAGAAAATTAATAATGCGTGCAGAGCAGGTGGCTCTGTGTAATTTCTCAAAAAGCCCAAATATTTCCTTCACATGGAGGAAAAGCTTCTTATATTTTCTCCAAGAAGTATAGATAGTGATTACCATATAGAAAGTGCTGCTGTCACGGATGTGACTAAAACGTCTAGAGGTTCTGCGTGCCAGGTATCCATACTGATGATATCCCCTCATAGATAATGCTGCCTTTTTATTTCACACCTTAGCTGAGACAGTTTAGAGTGGTATACTGTATACATAAAATATTAAAATAATCCAAAGTGCTATCCGTTTATCAGTAGATGGCAGTAAAGGCACATTTGAGAAGAGACCAGTTCAGCTCCCCCCACCATAGCCGGACCCAGTGTGCACTGGAGAGAAGCCTCCACTGTTTTTCCTCAAAAGCATCAGGTTTGTGTGTCCTTGTACTGGAGAGACCAGCAGAGCAGAAAGTATGAACTCACACACACACACACACACACTTTGACTTCTTAATCACTCATGAATTGTGCTGTTGAGAGATTTAAACTCTCTGTGGTCCTTTTCTCACACCAATAAAAGCACGTTTAACACAACAGTACATGCATGCAGCACTTTCTATATGCCAAATATATTACAAGTTAGTGATGTTTGTCACTAATTTTAATAGCAGAGCAAATCAAACATTTAACATGCAGTACATGCAGAGTTGGCCAGTGTATTCAATTTAGTAGATTACATCTCATTTAATAGAACGCCACATCATCTGTCTGTTTGCCTTTCAAGGAGCAGTATGCTGATGTTCCAGTTAGCACTGCCGTCTTACGGGTTTCTGGAGGTTTTGTTCTTGACTGTGTATATTTTGGGTTAATTCCTGACTCTAATGTAGCCCCATGTTAGTTTTGCTCTGTATATATCGATTGGCTTCCAAGCCAGGGATGGATGCATTCCGTCTTGTGCCCAGTCCTGCCAGGACAGCCTTCACCCTTCATGACACTCAACTGTAAAGGAGGATTTGTTGGCATGTTTGCCTTTCAACACAGAATTCAACAGCCACTCTGGTTTATAGGAATGAAAGGAAGTATTTTGTTGCCAAGCATTTACAAGATAAACGGTAATATTTACAAATTGAAAATAAAAATCTATGTAAAGATGGACAGATGTGAAATGTACTTCTTACACCAGATAGATAGGCACATGGATAGAAAGAAATGACAGGCAATGCATGATGAACAGTTCAGAAGAGAAGAATGGCATTACATAAGAGAGAAAGAGTGTGATATGACAGGGACTACAGGATAGATAGATAGATAGATAGATAGATAGATAGATAGATAGATAGATAGATAGATAGATAGATAGATAGATAGATAGATAGATAGATAGAAAGAAAAGAGTGAACGGCACTATATGATAGATAGATACAGTTAAATGCACTATATAATAGATAGATAGATAAATAGAGTGAAAGGCACTATATAATAGATAGAGAGATACATAGATAGAGTTAAAGGCACTATATAATAGATAGATAGAGTGAAAGGCACTATATGATAGATAGATAAATAGATAGATAGATAGATAACTCTGTCTATCTATCTATCTATCTATCTATCTATCTATCTATCTATCTATCATATAGTGCCTTTCACTCTATCTATCTATTATATAGTGCCTTTAACTCTTATCTATCTATCTATCATATAGTGCCTTTCACTCTATCTATCTATCTATCATATAGTGCCTTTCACTCTATCTATCTAAGGGCACTATATGATAGATAGATAGAGTGAAAGGCACTATATGATAGATAGATAGATAGATAGAGTTAAGGGCACTATATGATAGATAGATAGATAGATAGATACAATATAATACACTATATAGCACATATATAAATGTATATTAAAGGCAGTATATGATAGACACACACATACACAAATTTAAATGCACTATTTTATCAACAGGTAAATATTAAAGTTATTTTACAGTATAGATAGATTGAAAGATATATATATATAAATATATATATATATGGCAGGCACTGCCGTATAAAGAAATCCAAGATAAACTGAACAGCATTATCCATCCTGTTATATCCTAACTACAGGGTCACGGGGGTCTGCCCAGCCAACACAGGAAACAAATCCTGGGCAGGGTGCCAGCCCATCGCAGGGAGCGCACACACATGCAGTAGGGACAATTTAGAATCGCCAGTGCACCTAACCTGCATGTTTTTGGACTGTGGGAGGAAACCCACGCAGACACGGGGAGAACATGCAAACTCCACACAAGCAGGCCTCGGGAAGTGAACCTAGGTCTCCTTACTGTGAGGCAGCAGTGCTACCACTGCGCCACCGTGCTGCCCTGAATGACATTATATAATATATAAATAAGATGAAATGAAAGACACAATGAAAAAAGACAGATAGAAACAAATAAAAGAAACTCTATATTGTAATGTAATGAGATAGATATGAAAGGCACTATATGATAGATAGATAGATAGATAGATAGATAGATAGATGTGAAAGGCACTATATAATCACTAGGTAGTTTTTTCTGATCCCTAAAGTGACCCTTTACCATGAAATTACATTATTAAAAAATACATGATAAATAAAGTTTTTCCAAAGTTTATGATTATTTTTTTTATTTTAAAAGAGCTGATTTTTTCATTTTCCCCGTGGGACTTCAAGTGCAGTACACAACAAAAAACTGTCTTTTCGGGGTAATAATCTGGACGACTCCCGGCATGAAGCGGAATTTGAATGTTAAAGCAGCTCCTATCATTACCGCTTTGTTGGATTTTGATTTATGCTTACTTTTTCTTTGTTAATTATTTGTCAGTTTCCGGCCCTGTTGCAGTTCCCATCTCTCCCTTAATGAAAGCAAATTGAATGCCTTGAAAAAGTGCCATTGTGTCTCTGTTTGCATTTTCATAAACAGATGAGATGGCGGTGGCTTTGACAGCGGGTCATGGAGGAGGGTTTGGAAAACCAAACAGAGAAGGGCTAATTATTTAGGAGGGGTGATGCAGGGTTGGCCCAGTGACAAAACAACAAGTCAGCCGCACACTGCGGGCACCTGATGTTGCAGGCAGAATCAGATGCTGGTCAATATTACAACAAGCTATTAAATACCAGCACTAAATACACTCCATCAATTTAAATCTGTTAGGCCACCGTAATTAGGACTCAGTGCGAAATCCAAAACAGAGCCATTAATTTAGCAGAGTTTTATAAAAGTAATCTATGTGCGGTTTGTGGTGACTTGACATTTTCTTTGTCTGTGACCATTAAAATAAGTTGAAATCAGTAGGATGGAGTGTCTTTGTGGCTTCTTTTAGCGTTTCTGTTCAATGGTAAGCTTTAATAATGTCACCAGAACTTGTCTGAGTGACACCACTGGCCAGTTTTCCCAACTTAAGGTTTTCTAGTAAGTCAATAATAACTTGTGGAATGTTCTAGTAGGCAAGACTTGCTTTGCTCTCACCATTAACATTATTACATAAAGTAGTAAATACTTGACTGGCTAGCACTGCTGCTTCACAGCTTCAAGGACTACTGTAAGGTTCAGCGCTAAGCCCTCTCACTGACTTGTAGGGAGTTTTCTCCATTGCCCTTTGGCTTTTCTCTGGGTACTCTGGTTTTCACCCAGAAGTGTGCTTGTTTGGTTTATTGGTAAAACTAAAGAGGTTTGAGTAAGTGAGCACACCACGTGGTGGACTGGTTACTTCAACCGGACTCATTTCTGCCCAACGTTAGATGATTGTGACAACCTGCAGGCACATTATGGAAAAACAGGATTTAGAAAATGGAGGATTAATGCAAAATTGAAAAGACCCAGGGCAAGGCAGATAACGTTGTTGGTTGGTGGTCCTAAAACGAGCCAGTTTCTCCAGCACCACCTCTCCGTCTCTTGCTGGTAATCCTGTGAGACTCTACTCCTCTTCCCAGGTTGACCATATTTGTGGCCTCGGAGTTCCGTCTCTTGTAATTCCTTTGGCTTGTGTTTTTCCTTAATTTCAATAGACAAGTAGCAGTGGTATTGTGGGGAAGAACTCCATTTCCCAGCAGCCCCAAAGTGGATTACCCTCATTGGAGGACTGAAGCAGGAGCAGGGGCTGCTGGGGATGAGAAAGGCCAGCGGGGAAAGTTGAAAAAGGGGGCCTGGCGGAGTAACGAGGCAGCTGTGTTTCTGTGTATCCTGTCTGATGTGTTGTCTGAAAAGTCATTTGTGCCTTGAATTGTTTCCTGTTAGGATGAATGGACTGTCTCGCGCCTGCCTGTCGGGTGTGTATAGTGGTGGATTAGTCGTCATGGGTCTTCAGAAGGAGTGCTCGCCGTTGTCCCGTTAACCCCAACAGACAAGCGCTCTGGACACCATGTAAAAGCACCAAGAAGTATTCTTTAATTACTTCTTCTTGCACCGAGCCTTCAAAGCACCCCGGCCACAATAAACAGGCAATTAAATTAACACAATCCTCTCAATTCTCAATAATAATAATAATAATTCTCTCTTCTTCACCTCCCGACTCCAGCTCCCTTGCTGGGTCCTCCACAGTCCTTTAAGTAGTCCTTGACCCGGAAGTGCTTGCAAGTCACGTGGGAGAGAAAAACAGAAGCACTTCTGGGTCAAGGACTATTTAAAGGACTGTGGAGGACCCAGCAAGGGAGCCGGAGTCGGGAGGTGTAGGACAGAGCTTGCTGGGAGGTGTAGACGAGTGAATTATTATTATTATTATTATTATTGAGGGTTAGATGGTAAATCCCAAGTCTTTAATCAGCCTAGAAGTACTTAGGGGCTTCCGTCCTCATGACTTCCTAGTACTTCCGGGCTGCAAGGTTAAGCATGACTCCCCAGGTCCTTTCACAGCTCCCCCTGGCTGAGAAACCAGACTCCAAATCCCAGGATACCCTGTGGCAATCCAGGGCACCGCTACACTCCAGGGGGCCTGCCATCTAGCATCTTGGGGAAGGCAGTGTCCCGGAAAAGCTGTCTTCCCCCATCCTTCCATCCCAGAGGTGTCCTGGCCGGGATGAGCTGCCAGCCGTCCTCCACTGACTGTTTCATTCATTTATTATGGAAGCTGTCCCCGGGATTGTCATCCTAACACCAAACCATTTCATTCACTTTTGCTGCATTGAACTGTATAAGGACATCGTCATGAGTTTTTATTGTTGTGTTAAAATTGTATCGCCGTAGAGGAAAGGGGAGGTTTGTCTGATTGTTGTTGTTTGTACTGGGTTTTCCATTTAATGTATTAGCTATTCATTTGTTGGTTTCATGTCTCTGCCTGTGAGTGTGTGCGGAACGGGCCAAGGCTGGGTGCGTCCCTGGAATCCCCACTGAAAAAAATAAATAAGTCACCATCCTATCGACTGTGTGAATCTTAGCAGCACTGGACCGCTACAGCATGGGCACGCTGGGCAGTTGCATATGGGCCCCATGCTAATCTACATACCTTGTGACTTGCTGAGTGGTTGTGTAGGTAGGGTCCCCGGTGCATTGCTTTGCCTGGGGGCCTAAAATGCTGTTAAGACGGCCCTGAGCTAGAGACAGATATGTGCCTTACCTAACCCTAATGGATTCAGTCCTTTGAACTGACCACAGGTGGACTCCACACAAGGTGTGTATTTTGTCTTGGTAGAGAAATATATGACTCCACTTCCCCCTTTTGTATTATTAATATGTAGCCTTTGTGAGAATGCCTCAAATCTCACAGACTTACCAATGTTTATAAGGCATTGTACCATATCACTTCTCCACAACTTCCCTTCTACATTTATAACCTCAGACAATTAGGTGCAGTAAAAGACAAGCTGGAGTTAAGTTTCAATTAAATAATGTATTACATGATAATATTCATAAATAATAACAATAAGCAAAGTACATTTGAATACTGGCAACTATACAACCTGATAAGATAGATAGATAGATAGACAGATAGATAGGTAGATAGATATGAAAGGCACTATATAATAGATAGATAGATAGATATGAAAGGCACTATATGATAGATAGATAGATAGATAGATAGATAGATAGATAGATAGATAGATAGATTGCAGTGGGCTGGTGCCCAGCCCGGGGTTTGTTTCCTGCTTTGCACCCTGTGTTGGCTTTGATTGGGTCCAGCAGACCCCCGTGTAGTAGGATTTTTGCAGGATGGATGACAGATAGATAGATAGATAGATAGTGTGAACTTGAACCCAGACACAGACAGACGGACATCGTAATTCTCTCCCAACACACGTTTATTTACAGAGTTTATATTTACAGCTCAGTGCACGTCCCAGTGCCTCTTGCACCGTTCCCCCAACTGTCCAGGCCACACAAGTCCAATGCCTTTCTCCTGCCCCTTAAATAGGAACCCGGATGGGCTCCGGCTGCTCCCCGGCATTCCTCCGTAGCCACGCCCCAGTGTGGCGGAAGTGCCGGCTCCCGGGATATTCAGGCATTGGGGTGCATGGCCACGGGTCCCTACAGGGCTGGGCTTCCAAGCCCTTTACCCAAGGCCCCCAACATAACCAGGACGGACGCCCCCTCGCGGTCTGGAGGAGGCACAAGCCCCCCTCGGTCCTCCTGGGCGTCCCGGCCGGGGGACCACAATAGATAAATAGATAGATAGATAGATAAGTGGAACTTTGCATACTGTATTAGATTAGATAATTTTTTTAATCCCAAGGGCAAATTCAGACATCTGCCTAGAGGGGTGAAAAGGAGTCAGAAGAAGAGTGTTACACTTCCAAATGTCGTGGTAAGTGAGGAAAAGCATCCCCTTTGACTATCTTTAGTACCATGATGACAGCAGCGTACATTCCTATAACCTTGTATTTTGGTTTGCCCATGTTTGTCTACTTCCCTTTATTTTTTCATAATAAATATCTAT
This sequence comes from Polypterus senegalus, assembly GCF_016835505.1. NCBI lineage: Eukaryota > Metazoa > Chordata > Cladistia > Polypteriformes > Polypteridae > Polypterus > Polypterus senegalus. The sequence continues at coordinate 11,063,560 of NC_053169.1, forward strand.
TTGGAGGTATAATATATAATATATATATAATAGGGGCTTTCTGAGCATACTGAAAAAAAAACAATATCTAATCTACCTATCTAATCCTGCCAACTACGCTATCGATCTATGTAGACCTTGTCAAGACCACATGCTGAAGTTAGATAGATAGATAGACAGGAAAGACACTATATGATAGATAGATAGATAGATAGATAGATAGATAGATAGATAGATAGTGTGGAGGACTACCGGCTTCTCATGCCGATCCTCACCCCCAGGCCGCCAGGAGGAGCTCTCCCGACAGCAGGATAGTGCCCCGAGGTCCAGCAGGGCCTTATGGACTTTGTAGTATTTATTCACAGTCCTGCTGGATACCATGGGGGCCACCAGGAGTCACTGTGGGGGGACTTATGGGCTCTTTTATGCCTTATGACCCGGGAGTACGTCACGGTCACGTGACAGGAAGGAACGACGTGCTCCCGGGTTGAAGTAAAGGACTGATTGCCCTGACCCGGAAGGAATAAGGAACTGTGGACTGATGGGACAGGAACACCTCCGGGTCAGGGGCTATAAAAGGACTATGGCTCAGTCCAGATACTGAGCTGAGCTGGGAGGAAGGGTGGCTAAGTGTCTGGGAGTTGGAGGAGAGAGATTACTGTGTTTATTGTGATAATTTATGAGTAGAGTGGAAGGTGCTTGGTGCACTGTGCTTAAAAAAAATAAACAGTCTGGGACTTTTAGCTGGTGTCTGGCGTGGTACCTGAGGGTTCAAGGGAGCACTAGCGCCCCCCTACTGCCACAATAGATAGATAGATAAGGGGAAATTCACATATTCCAGCAGCAGCATACTGATAAAAACAATATTAATTAAACAGCAATACAAAAAGCAGTGCAAGTTAAAAAATGTAAGGTGGAGAATGCGAGGCAGGTATAACAGTTGTAAAAGATGCAACAATAAGCAGCATAAAGGTTTGGGGTTATCCGGCCCGTATATTGTAGACAATCCAGAATTAAAGAAAAACTTTAAGAACAAATAGGTTCATATGCGCGACGCCATTATAGGCGTCATCGGCCATTTTATAAGGGAGGAGCCGGAAGTGGAGGAATGCTGGGAAGGAACCGTGAGGGGGGATGGGACTGATGATGTCAGGAAAGATGGCGGAGAAACGGCGGAAGTAAGCGTACTGCGGGAAGGCTTATGATGGCGGAGCGTCTTTTTTCCTGGAAGAAAGCAAAAGAGAACTACTAGGTTACTACCCCGCCACTCCCTGCCGGCGAACGTCTTCCGAAGCGTTTTAAGGTCCGTCCGCGGTCTCCTATTCGCGCGTGCGTGACACAGTCTATAATCTTGTATAGTATTAACGTTTACCCCCCGGGTGGAATTGAAGAGTCGCATAGTGTGGGGTCTCCTCAGTCTGTCAGTGGAGCAGGATGGTGACAGCAGTCTGTCGCTGAAGCTGCTCCTCTGTCTGTAGATGATCCTGTTCAGTGGATGCAGTGGATTCTCCATGATTGACAGGAGTCTGCTCAGCGCCCGTCGCTCTGCCACGGATGTCAAACTGTCCAGCTCCGTGCCTACAATAGAGGCTGCCTTCCTCACCAGTTTGTCCAGGTGTGAGGCGTCCCTCTTCTTTATGCTGCCTCCCCAGCACACCACCGCCTAGAAGAGGATGCTCGCCACAACCATCTGGAAGAACATCTGCAGCATATTATTGCAGATGTTGAAGGACGCCAGTCTTCTAAGGAAGTATAGTCGGCTCTGTCCTCTCTTGCACAGAGCATCAGTATTGGCAGTCCAGTCCAGTTTATCATCCAGCTGCACTCCCAGGTATTTGTAGGTCTGCACTCTCTGCACAGTCACCTCAGATGATCACGGGGTCCATGATAGGCCTGGTTCTCCTAAAATCCACCACCAGCTCCTTGGTTTTGCTGGTGTTCAGTTGTAGGTGGTTTGAGTCGCACCATTTAAATGTTGATAAATGGTGATGTTTAGTTTCAGGCGGCACACAGACTTGTTAGTTACTCTAAATGTCTCTAGTTAAGTCTTAATTTGTGGTCAGCTTTCTTCAGCACAGGCCGCATGCCTGTCTCAATATGGCTGCCAAGCTGTGCTCTTCCTTGTGTTGCCCTTTTCAGTTCATGGTGTGTATGAGATGGTCTTTCATCGGTTTGGTAAGAGAGAGACAGATTGAGGGAGTGAGTAAATGTATAGATTCTCTGTCCAAACCCTACAGCCAATAGGGCACCCCCTTAAAGGCTTCTGATACAAGACAGTTCCAAACAGCCATACTTCAGACCACAGAATACCTTCATACCTGCCCCCCCCAAAACCATTTGTTGAGCTGATGTTTGCCAGCTAGGGTCCTGCAGAGAATCACTTGCCAAACTGGTTTGAGGGTCTTCCCTGTCCCTGTCGTAAAATTACAAAGAGCCTCAATCCTAAAGGTGTGGGTGTGTGTGTGTGTTGGGGGTACTTTACCATACAAATAAAAACATACAAAATATTTATCAACTTATATGCAAAAGTTCACACCGCAACAACGTGAAAACATCTCAATGATGAACAAAAGAATGGGAGGCACCAAATTTCAACATCCACAGCAAGGGCTCTGCATACTGGTTGTCAATGTGATATTTCAGCTTTTTCATTTCCACAAGTTTGCAAAAACTCCTAAAATCCTGTTGTCGCTTTGACATTCCTGGTTGTTGAGCATTGTTTGACGTGGGAAAAAAATGCATTGAAGTGATTTTAGCAGAAGGGTGGCACGGTGGCGCAGTGGTAGCTCTGTTGCCTCACAGTAAAGAGACCAGGATTCGCTTCCCGGGTCGTCCCAGCGTGGAGTTTGCATGTTCTCTCCGTGTCTGCGTGGGTTTCCTCCCACAGTCCAAAGACATGCAGGTCAGGTGCATTGCCGATCCTAAATTGTCCCTAGTGTGTGTGCTTGGTGTGTGGGTGTGTCCTGCAGTGGGCTGGTGCCCTGCCTGGGTGTTTGTTCCTGTGTTGGCTGGGATTGGCTCCCGGAGACCCCTGTGACTCTGTGTTAGGACATAGCGGGTTGGATAATGACTGACTGACTGACTGATTTTAGCAGAAAGCTACGGCCCAGCAAAAATGTGAATAGGTGAAGGGGTCTAAATCCTTTCCTTTCGGATGGCTCTGGATATGAGCTTGTTGGACGTGAGCACATTTGAAATTCTCCTTTGGTCTTGTCCCATGGGAATCTTGGGAAGGACCTTGGCAAGGATTGGCTCACAGAATTAGGGAACAAGAATGGACCTCCAGTGAGCAGGCAGTGGAAACAGATAAGGTCAAATTAGGAAAGGGAGTAGAGTCTCACAGTAGAACCAGCGTGAGACAGAGAAATGGTGCTGGAGAGTAACAAACGGTCCTTTTAAGGACCACCAACCACCAAGGTTGTCTACCACCCACTGGGTCTTTACAATATTGCATTAACCATCCATTTCCTGAAGCATCGTTTTCCATAACATGTTCACAGGTTGCCACAGTCATCTAATGTTGGGCAGAACCGAGTCCTGTTGAGTGTTGTTTGACGATTTAAAAAATAAAGTTAATAGCTTTTTAAGCATAAGCCTGCATCATAACAAGATGTGAAGAAACCGAAGGGGTCTGAATACTTTCTGAAGGCGCTGTATATGCTGTGCGAATAGCTGAATGTCTGCTGATTTCTGTTTTATCTTCATAACCCTACTAAAGAAACTTCAGTTGAATGTAAAATCTATGATTATTTATAATTTTCTGTCATATTTTGCATGAAAATTATGCTGGGGAAAAGTAGTTAGCTATGCCTCCCCACCCTCCGCCCACCTACCTCCCCCCCAAAAAAAACCACAAAAACAGACATCAGACATATTGGGGATGAGTCAGTGAGTAAGCTAAACATATGCATAACCCAGCACCTGTATTTGCATTCGATGGAGTAGCGACAGATGCGGGCGTTACTTTGCTGACAACATGTGCAAATGAGTTCTCCAGAGACTGGCACCGAAAGGATAACAGGTACAATTTTAGACTGTGTACAATGAATTATTGAAGCAAAAAATGCAGCACGTCTATAATTTAAATGGAAATATGTTTCTTTTTTTAAGGTGCAGTTTCCAGGCATCCACGGACATGAGGATCTGAGAAGAACTTTAGTGGGAAATGCCAAGGCGGCATGACAATGCCACTGAACAGCAGAACGAGACACAATAAGAATGCACACCGACGTGATGGGTATTGTCTTTTTGCCAGGTAGCTTCTTTGGAAAGATGTGTGGCTCAATAATGAAAGGTGCGAATGAAAGAGTTTTTGCTCCTTGCAGAGTAAATACAAAATCAATTTAGAAGGATGGTCTGTGATTTAGGTCCTTGGTCCTTCCTTTTTTAAGTTGCCTTTCCCTGCAAACACGATCAGAAATTGCCTTAACAACAACAAGAACATTTATTTTTATAGCACATTTTCATACAAATAATGTAGCTCAAAGTGCTTTACATGATGAAGAAAGAGAAAAAAAGACAAAGTAAGAATTACAATAAGACAAAATTCACTAACATAGAATGAAAGTAAGGGTAGGACAGAAGAAACAAAAACAAAACTCCAGATTGGCTGGTGAAAAAATAAAATCTGCACAGGTTCCGAGGCCACGAGACCACCTGGCCAGCCCCCTCTAGGCATTCTGCCTAACATAAATGATCAGTCCTCATGGTATTCAGGGTTCTCATGGAAGGACTTGATGATGACGGTCATGTGGACTTCTGGCCTTTAATCCATCAATGTAGGGACATCACGGGGCTTTGATTAGGTGGTGGTGGCGCAGGTCGCCACCATAGAAAGCCAGGAAAAGAACAGAAGAGAAAGTAGGGTTTAGTACGGATTTTGGAGCCACCATGAATAGTTATGATAATTAATTGAATATACGCAGCATCAGGATTAAACTGAAATAAGGGTATGGGAAAGCTATGCTAAAGTAATGTGTTTTTAGCAGTTTTTTAAAGTGCTCCACTGTATTAGCCTGTATTAAAGATTATCATCACACAGTGAGGGCTCCAAAAGGAAGGGTAATAGGAGCAACCCTGAGTCTTTCCCAAAACCAAAAAATAATAGTTCTCTGGCTAGGGATCTGTGCCAGTAATGGGAAGGCTGCTGGTTCGAATCCCGTAAATGGCAGAATTGACTCTACTCCATTGGGCACTTGAGTAAGGCCCTTAACCTGAAATTGCTCTATCCTGTGTATGATGTTAATCTGCAGCCAGCCCTGCAAGCAGGTACTCCAAGGTACAGGGAAAACTTGGGGGTTGGTGGCAGGATTGGCAGTCAAGCCACCGTTAAAAAAAAAACTCACACTGGTCCAGTGTGGTGCTGAAGTGTCACCTGCAGCTCTTGGGTACCAATCCCGATGGTTCGTCGTGTGGTGGGTGCGGCAATGCGTCATTAACACACGCTTCCAACCTCTCTCACTCTCTCTCTATATATCTCTCTATTATAATAAAAACGTCTTGGAAGCAGACGAGACGTGATTTTCTCAGAGAGACACTGTCACGTCCTGCGAAATGAGTCTTTCTTCCAAGAAATTTAACTACACCCTGGGCCACAAATAAAAGACAAAGAGTAGATGACAAAGTAGAACGTTGTAAAGAATTTAAGAACGTTGGCGCGGTACACATGCAGAGCAGGTTAGAGATAATGGAAGTACGAAAATTCAAAAATCTCAAAAAAATGATAAAGATCGCATTAGCACAAACAAACGGAAATTAGTACTCGGTGAAATAACGGAACAGCGAAAAGAGATTGGATTAAAACTTTAAGATGGAGACTTGTAGATCGTCTAATTCATGTTGCCATCAGGGAAAAGTCGTGTTGCTTCCCAATGAAGAGGCCTATCCAAAGTTTTGTTGTTTGGTGAAAGTGAAATCCACATACGCGAGCAGCAGAGACACGAAGTTGCTGGCGTGTAGCAAAGGTGGGGGGTTGGCGAGCAGGGAGCAAATCCCCCTATTATATATATATATCTCCAAAATAGATATTTATTATGAAAAAATAAAGGGTAATAGACAAACATGGGCAAACCAAAATACGAAGTTATAGAAATGTACACTGCTATCATTGTGGTACTAAAGATAGTCACAGGGGATGCTTCCCTCACTCACCAGGACATTTGGAAGTGTAACACTCTTCTTCCGACTCCTTTTCACCCCTCTTGGCAGATGTCTGAATTTGACCTTGGGATTAAAACATATCTAATCTAACCTAATACAGAAAGTCTAAACGATAAACAGTACTTACAGTAACTCCTAACAAACTGAATGCTGCACCACTGGGTGTTGCTTCTGACTGAAAAAATGAAGACAGAAGGCGGAGCCAGCAGCAGTGATGCCAGACTGTCCCCGCCTCCTGAAGCTCCACCCACAAAGCACTTGAAATGGCAGCACATTTCAAGTTTGGTTACATTATTAAAAAGCTAGTAATTAAGATTTTAAATGATTTACATGGATAGTTAGTAAAGAAATCGATGTACTGAGCAAGAAATGCAAAAACTGTTTAATATAAATAATAAAAAAATGTAATTAATTCATGTTTATTATCAAACAACAGTATCATGTACTGTATCAACCTACCTGATTTTTTTGCTTGTATGTCTATTGGAGCCAATGCAAAAGTGATCAATACGATGAAAGACAAGCTAACCAATTAGAAACCTTAGTGCCAAAATGACCAATCAAATTAACTGAGAAACAAAAGCAAAAGCAACCAATCAGACCAAAGCCAAACTGACCAATCTGTGATCTTAGTGTCAAACTGACCAATCAAATTGACTGAGGAACCAAAGCTAAAGTGGCCGATCAGACCAAAGCCAAACTGACCGATCAGAAACCTTACTGCCAAAATAACCAATCAAATTAACTGAGGAACGAATACAAAGTAACCAATCAGACGAAAGCCAAACTAATTAATCAGATTACCCATAGGGGCAGGACACACAGATCTTAGTGTTTTATTATATAGTAGATAATAATAAAACTAATAGATATTACATAACAACATAAAAAATAACCGTTTAAAAATAGCAAAACCAAAAAAACAGTTAATAAATATATGCTAGAGAAGAAACCCAGGCTGTAATACAACGCATCTCTCCATGGCTCTTGGTTCCAGAATGCCTCTGTCTTATGCAGAAGTTGTTTTTTGTGATGAGATTGGAGATAAGGCTACTCTTTCTTGAAGTGTAGATAGCAGATCAGTGCATCACTACTCTTTCTTCAACATTTCCTTTGCAGCCATCAGAGGATTTTGTTTTGCTTTCCTGCAAGGTACACCAGCTGCTCTATCTGTCAGGTTTCCTAGTTTTCCAGATATTGCCATGTCTTAATAACATTTCGAACTGTGGAGAATGCTAGCTAGAATCACTTTTTATAACCTTTTCCTGTAATCTAATCTAATCTAATCTAATCTGTACAGACCAGAAAGCTTGGCATTTGAGGGGTTAGACTGCCTGCGGAGAGGCCAACCTAGTTGGTCCAGGCCTAAATTAAGGTGTGTGCTTTTCAGAGGCTTGCTCCCCTTTATGTCCTTCATGTGGCAGGTGGAGTGTAGGACTTCAGAGACCTTCATTTTCTAACTGATCTTATTTTATAGGATGGACAAGGTTATTGGGATGAATGGCTCGTTCTCATCAGAACTGTATTAATGTTTTAACAGGAATCATCAGTCCATTGTAGGGCCCTCTCACGCATACACAATGCCAGTTTAGAAGCACAAGTGAACCCAAAGCATGCATATCTGGAGGTGTGAGAAGAAAAGCTGTAGAAAAGCCCATGCTGGCAGGCAAGGGTAGAACGTACAAACTCCACATGGGCAACAGTTTGATATAGGAATTGAAACCAGGATGCTGGATCCATCAGGCAGCATTACTAACCGCTGTGCTACCCTTGACTCTACTCGTTGTTAATTTTGTAAAACCTTTCAATGATATTTTTTATTTATCACTTTTCTCCCATCTAGTTGATTTACGAATTTATTTTCCTAATGACTGACCCCGCCGGATTGCTTTCGAAATGCAGAGATCTAATGGAATGAGGCCTTTCAAGGTGGAACCTAAATGACAGATGAATAAAGTACATATCGGCGATCAATGATGGAGCATTAACATTTTCATTAGATCAGTAAATCATCACATAGTACAGATGAAAAGAAAGAGGACAACATGCTTGTAAATCACCTAGGGTGTAAAAACTTTGCTCCGTCACAATCGCAAATTGGTGGAGTTGTGGTATCTGTAGCTGCTCCTCTAGTTGAGTTGAGTTGAGAATTTATTGTCACTTGGACAGTAAACACTCACAGTGAGCAATGACAGTCTTACCCAACATGCTCTTCTGGCCACCAACATGCACAGGCTAAACACAAGACAACACAAATATTACGATAACAATTGTAAGGGACATCCAGCAGTTTATCCCAGAAAGGACGCCCCAGTAACAGAAGGATTGGGGAAGGCAGCTTATCAAGGACACTGACACCCCCATGACTTATAGATGGCAGCTTCCTTGGACTACAGCGGTGCCCTGGATGCCCACAGGGCACTATGGGACTTGGAGTCCGGTAACACAGCCCTGCTGGGTACCGTGGGTGCCTGCCGGAGGCTCTGCAGGGAGACTGGGGATTCCTTACTGTCTACATAACCCAGAAGTACTTCAAAGTCATGGGGACGGAAACACAGAAGTACTTCTGGGCAGAAGAAAATACAAGTTCTCCATCTGACCTGGAAGTGCTGATGAGTCACGTAGATGGAAGGACAGAAGCACTTCTGGGTCAAGGATTATATAATGGACTGTTGGAGACCCAGTAAGCGAGCCGGAACTGGGTGGTAGTAGGACAGTGCTTACTGGGAGGAATGGAGGAGTAATTTGTGTGCTTTATTCTTATTATTTATTTACTTTGTTATTATATATTTACTTTATTCATATGGTGGCTGTGGTGCTTGGAGGCACTGAAAACAAGAAAATAATTAAATACCTTCTTGTATTCAGGGTGTCTGTCTGTTGGGTTGTAAGGGGTGACAGCGACCCCTAGTGTCTTACACAGTCAACAGACAATAGAGAAGAAAAACAGATTTCCACAATAAAGACAGTGGTGCCATGTATCATCCACAACATTAAGCCCACCCTCCTAATATCATGTAGGCCCACCTTGTGCTGACCCCATCGAGGCATTGACTCCACAAGACCTCTGAAGGTGTCCTGTGGTTTTTGGCACCAAGACATGACCAGCAGATCCTTGAAGTCCTGTGAAGTTGTGAGGTGGGTCTTCCATGGGTCACAGATGCCCGATCGGATTGAGATCTGGGGAGTTTTTGTGGATTTCCCCTTGGGATTAATAAAGTATCTATCTATCTATCTATCTATCTATCTATCTATCATATAGTGCCTTTCACTCTATCTATCTGTCTATCTATCTATCTATCTATTATATAGTGCCTTTCACTCTATCTATCTATCTATCTATCTATCTAGAGGTCAAGTCAACACCTTAAACTCTTTGTCATCTTGCTCAAACCATTCCAGAATAATTGTTTTGCAGAGCGGCAAGGCCCATTGCCCAGCTGAAACAAATTGCTGCCATCAGAGAATACCGATGCCTTGAAGGGGTGTATGTGGTCTGCAACAATCTTTAGTTAGGTGTTGCATGTCAAAGTAACTTCGACATGAATGCCAGGATCCAAGGTCTCCTAGAAGAACATTGCCCGTGCAGCACACTTCCTCTGCCAGTTTGCCTTCTTCCCAGAGTGCATCCTTCTGCAGATAAATGACAGAAACACACCCTGCAGTCCACAGGATTTAGAAGGAAAAGTGGTTTACTGTATGTATATAAGATTTATAAGACTGCTCAGTGCTCAGGAAGTTCTCTCTTGTAGAGTCGTCTATGAGTGGACTGAAATGTTCGAAAATGGCCGTACTGGTGTGACAGATGCAGATCGCTCCGGACAGCCACGACCATGAGGAATTGGAACTGATTCGGGAAAACAGAAGAATAACAGTTGAAGAGGTAACAGGAGAGCTGAATGTGAGTGTTGAATCTGCCGATGCCCTGATTCAGTAAAGTGTGTGCCAGGTGGGTGCCTAAGCAACTGACAGAGGAACAGAAGCACAAATGCTTAGACGTTTGTTCCTGACACTTGGCCTGTTATCGTGAAGAAGGTGACAGTTTTCCACAGCAGATAGTCACTGGTGATGAAACGTGAGTTCACCATTACGAGCCCGAAAGCAAGTGGCAGATTATGTAATGGAAGCATCCATCATCTCCTGTAACAGAGAAATTCAAGACTCAACCGTTCGGCAGGAAAGTTGACCGTCAAGAGCCGATTCTTGAAACCTGTCAGGAACGTGGAACAACTGTCACAAGTGCAACGTATTGTGTCACACGCTTCAGAGAGAACTGAAACCCCCAATCCGCTCTCAAAGATCTGTCAAAGGGAATTGTGTTGTTGCACGACGACGCCCGCACCCACACTGGAAACCCTCAAGACAATTGAAGTGGGAGGAAATGGAACAGCCAGCTTAAAGTCCGGATTTAACGCCATCTGATTTCCACCTTTTTTTTTGGACCGCTCAAAGAAGCTTTAAGGGGAAGAAGATTTTCCTGTGATGATGATGATGATGATGATGATGTGAAAGCAGCGGTGCATCGGTGGCTACGTGCTCAACCAAAAGCATATTTTTTGCTGATGAGATTAAATAATTGGTACTCTAAATAAATCTAAATCATATTACGTGATATCATCTACTGTTAAATTCTGCTCCATACGTGTAAACTTTTTATTTTAGCTATCTATCTATCATATAGTGCCTTTCATATCTATCTATCTATCTATCTATCTATTATATAGTGCCTTTCACTCTATCTATCTATCTATCTATCTATCTAGAGGTCAAGTCAACACCTTAAACTCTTTGTCATCTTGCTCAAACCATTCCAGAATAATTGTTTTGCAGAGCGGCAAGGCCCATTGCCCAGCTGAAACAAATTGCTGCCATCAGAGAATACCGATGCCTTGAAGGGGTGTATGTGGTCTGCAACAATCTAAATAAATCTAAATCATATTACGTGATATCATCTACTGTTAAATTCTGCTCCATACGTGTAAACTTTTTATTTTTATACTGTATTGAGGATTTGTTCTGTTCTGTGTATTGTGTTGTATTGAGTTGTGTTGTATTGTATTGACCCCCTTCTTTTTGACACCCACCACATGCCCAACCTACCTGGACAGGGGTCTCTCTTTGACTTGTCTTTCCCAAGGTTTCTTCCAAAGAGTTTTTCTTTGTCTTCTTAGAGAGTCAATGCTGGGGGGCTGTCAAGAGGCAGGGCCTGTTAAAGCCCATTGCGGCACACTTGTGTGATTTTGGGCTATACAAAAATAAATCGTATTGCATTGTATTGTATTGTACAACGCTGGGAAAAATTGCACCGCAAAAGGAAGGTGACTGTGTAGAAAAGTGATGAGCAATTTGCCAGCACGCCTGGAGCTGATCAGTCGGTGCCGTCCATTCGTTGAGCAGCCAGCTCGTGACCATTGGCGCCCCCTAGTGACTTGGCATCACTGTCCCTCAATCTGGCACTAGACTAGCCTGCTGGCATTAGTGTTGGCCTCTGTGTGCTTCTGTGCAGCCAGTTCAAGCGCACTTGGCGCAGTCGGTGATTTACTGAATTTCATCAATGGCGTCAGTTGCATCTCGTACATATAATAATGGATTGCTTTTTTATATCTTTTACGGTTCATTGGCAGTGTGTAAAATGATCCGTGTTGTTGCGGTAATTGTGACGTTCTTTGCATGAAAAAAATGTGTTCAATTTTCCATTAAAATGTCACTTTTTCTTGGTGAATTGTGACATTTCCTTAAAAAGTGCAGCAAGGCCACCAGGGATTATGCATTAACCCCCCCAAGTAAGTGGCAGTTGAAGGGTTAAAGTGCGGAAATTTTTGGACCGTCCCTTGTAAAACATTTTTTGAAACCCGTTCCACGGCTCCTCGACCGTCTCCACACTCAGAAGTTTTTCCCACTCTATCCTCCTTAGACTTATCGGCATCTGCTCAAAATTTGCCCTACCAAAGTTCAAACTAACAATTTGCAAGATCCGTCACAGGTAGGGTTGCCAGACGTCCCTTATATACGGGACATGTCCCATATTTGATCATTTTGTCCCCTGTCCCGTACTGACCTTTCAGGGACACCCAAAAGTCTGTATTTAGTTCATTTTCAAATAAAATATATTTTTACTACCTTCTTACGGTACTTAGTTGTAGCATGATAAGTAACTAGCAAAATACCCGCGCTTCGCAGCGGTGAAGTACTGCCTTAAAATTTTTATTAAGAAGAAAATTAAACCTTTTTAAACTGAGGGAGAATATCCCAATAATTATTTGTTAAGGATCTCTTTGTATGCCACGTTGTCAGTTCGGCCCTCCGGTTGTAACATGACCAAGCTGTGTGCTGAGCTTACTCTTGAGCATGTAACGTACAGTCGGCCATGTGAACAGTAATCTTGTCTCAAATCTCACAGCTTGGATTGCTGCTGTCACAATCGGTTTGAGTTTCATGGTTTGTTTCAATTACGACAGTATTTGTAGGAATTGCGTTGAAGTGACATTCAGCATCTGTCAAGCATTATAAGTATACAACCGGTTTCATCGATAACATCACATCCAGCTTTTGAGAGTTTAAACATTCATAAACATCAAAGTGTCCACTACTGAAATCGTCACCTGACAATCTAAGATGTTTAAGAGGCATTGGCGGTTGTCGAAAGGTGTAAAATATTTGGCCATTTCGGTACACTTGAAAGTGACAACCGAACAATTCAGCGGCAGCCATCAACTCACATGCAGATCCATAGGTGAAGGGCTTAAGCATTTCACTCTTCTAGTGCTCCTGTGTAGTCTAATTATCTCCTGTACCGTCATCAGTCCACACCTTGAACCTGTCCCAGTCATTCAATACATAAGACACAATGTTCCTCCGGATATCAAGAGTGAGCCTGATATGGCCGTACAATATGTAACACAGAGAATGGAAAAGGTAGGTGAAATCTCCGGGCATGGAAACCACTCGGTAAGTGACAGTTCTTTGATCGATGGTGATCACCTCGATAGACATGTTAATGAATGCAGTTGGAATGATAAAGGAAATGGGTACCTGAACAATGTAAAGTAAGTCTAAAATACCTACATAATAACTATAATCGTAATAAATGAACAATAAAACAGCGGAGAAGCCGTGGATTAAATAAAAAGGCTGTAGTTATCAGCAGGGAGACGTGAATCCCGTGGCGAAGCAAGGAAGAGAATGTAGAGACCAGAGCGATGGACGGCCTTATATAGGCAGGCAGCCAACAACATGGGAGGCATTGGGATGGGGGATCCAAAGCCGCCTCACACGGTGACCGAGCTGCAGACTATGGACGTATATATGTACGTAAGTAGGATTCAGTTAACGTTGGGAACCCGCATACCAAATTTCTTGAAGATGGGCCCATAGGTAACAAAGACCATTGGAAAGCTCAATATGGTGGCCAACAGTCATACCACCAAAATAAGTACGTACATCGGTTTCGGTTAGCGCAGGGAAGCCGCCTACCAAATTTCGTGAAGATGGGGCCATAAATAAGAAAGTTGAACATGGCGAACTTTGTCGACCGTTATGACCGTTACGCGTAGAATTTCAAAATGAAGCCTGCCTAACTTTTGTAAGTAAGCTGTAAGGAATGAGCCTGCTAAATTTCAGCCTTCTACCAACACGGGAGGTTGGAGAATTAGTGATAAGTGAGTGAGTGAGTCAGTGAGGACTTTACCTTTTATTAGTAGAGATTATACTTCCTTTTCTCAGATTCTCTTGATGAAAATAACCTAAACGTAATGAGGAAACTAATGTTTGCTGCCTGTTTGCAACTTGTCGAGTTGCTATGGTTGGCTGAGGACAGCGACACTGTCATCGTCACCGTTTTGCTCTCCAGTCACGCTGCTGTGCAGTTCTGTATCAGCTTTGCAACATACGGGGTGGACAAAGTGTGTTGTTACTACTTGCCACGGCCCACTTTTTTCTTCTAACTTAAAAACTAATCCAGTCTTCCATCCCAAGATGCCAAAACGTAAGTGTAAATTTCGTGATGAATATTCCAGCGAGGGGCGGCACGTTGGCGCAGTGGGTAGCGCTGCTGCCTCGCAGTTAGGTGACCTGGGTTCGCGTGGAGTTTGCATGTTCTCCCCGTGTCTGCGTGGGAGTCCTAAAAACATGCAGGTTAGTTGAATTGGAGATCCTAAATTGTCCATGGTGTGTGCTTGGTGTGTGGGTGTGTGCCCTGAGGTGGGCTGGCACCCTGCCTGGGATTTGTTCTCTGCATTGTGCCCTGTGTTGGCTGGGATTGGCTCCAGCAGACCCCCGTGATCCTGTAGTTAGGATATAGTGGGTTGGATAATGGATGGATATTCCAGCGAATGGACATTTTATAAAACAAGGCAGAAGCTGTTTGGAAGCAAACTGTGGTGTATGTAATTGCACTTTCAGTAAATAATTTTCAAATGATTTATTTTACTTTTGTTTTCCTCATAACCCATTAAAATCCTTGCTTTATGTTTTTAACTTACAGTATGCCTCTACCTTAAAATAATATATTGGTCTGGGTGTGTAGGGGGCATGTATACATTTACATATATAGTAATATAAAGAGAGATTTTAAGAGTGTCCCATATTTCTAATTTTCTAATCTGGCAACCCTAGTCGTAGGACAAAGTTACAAACTGGTCATCACGCGCGAAGGGCTCGATGTCAGGCAACCTGCATTGTTTATAGACAACCCAGAAGGTTTGAGTGGTGGAAGTAATTCATATTAATTTAGCTTCCCCAGAAAAACCATCAATCCAGCGGGCAGGCTCCGATTATATCAACGATCACTCCATTACAGTGCACTTTGACCTTCTGTATTGCAATTATCAGCTTTTCATCATGTCAACATATGACCACCATGAGCGAACACCTTGTGCTACACAGAATCAATACCGTGAGCCCACCAGCTGGCTTTGATTAATAATTCACACAGCCCCCTGAACGTCAGCACTGACAGGATTACGAGGTTTTTTTCCCTTTGGCTTTTCTCGGGGTTTACAGTTTCAAAAAGGCAAAAGCTCCGTCGCTCTCGACTTACCTGACAGTGACTGGCGTCAGTCTACCCTGGACGAGGCTTTGAGCCTCCTGAGCAGAGATCTCCAGCCCGACGCCGCAGCCTAACCTGGCCGAGGGCTTTCTGTCCACGAGGAGGACGTGCAGGAAGTGGCCTTCCGATTTCTCATCTCTGGCTGGAAAAGAATTTGCAGAGTTGAGTGGGAATTGGCATTGAAAATGTTTTGCATTTACATTTATTTGCTTCTGCGGTGGGCTGGTGCCCTGCCTGGGGTTTGTTTCCTGCCTTGCGCCCTGTGTTGGCAGGGATTGGCTCCAAGAGACCCCCGTGACCCTGTAGTTATGATATAGTGGGTTGGATGATGGATGGATGGATGGATGTCTTCTTCTTAAAGCTATTAAGTTAGTAAAGCTATTGTAATCCTCATAACCTGCATGTCTTTTTCCAAATGAACAACTTTTTGCCCACCCCTGTAATATTTGCATATATATATATATATACAGTATATACATATAAAGACATCCATAGATACACCTATACTGTACACACATACATACATACACATACAGTATATATATACACCTTACAGCCATTCATCTATCCATACATGCATACTGTACATATATCCATATATACTGTATATACTGTACATACTGTATATATTGTAGCAGTAGGGGGTGCTATAGCTCCCTTGAACCCTCAGGTACCATGCCAAACCCCAGGTAAGAGTCCAATAATTATTATTTTTATTATAATAATTATGTGCACCAAGCACCCACAAATTCACACTACTCCTACAATACTTTAATTAATTAATCCGCAATCCTCCTCTCCCAAATACTTAGCCACCCTTCCTCCCAGCTCAGCTCACTCGTCTGGGTTTCCCATCGTCCTTTTATATCTCCTTACCCGGAAGTGAATCCACCATACAGTCCATGAGATTCCCTATCACTTCCGGGTCAGATACAAAGTCCTTTTCCTCTCCTCGGAAGCATGTCATTCCTACTGCTCATGTGACCAGGACGTACTTCCGGGTTATAGGGTACGTAGCACTCCCCAAGCCTCCCTACAGCGACTCCTGGTGGTCCCCATGGTATCCAGCAGGGCTGTTTATAAAAACTACAAGGTCCATGATGCTCTGTTGGAACCCGGGGCATCTCCACGTTGCAGGGAGGGCTCCCTCTGGCGGCCTGGGGGTATTGGCCGGGAGAAATGGACCACTATATATATATATATATATATATATATATATTCATGGCATTCGTAGTCTGAATCACAATCTGATTGCATGGGTGGTTACTTGCCAGGTAACGCTTGTGGTTGGTCCGCAAGTTGGCAAACATCCGCCACGGTGCCCTCTTTCAGTTGCGAGAAGCAGATCATAAAATGGTTGAAATAGTTTACTGTCAAATAATGCAAAGAGTACGCGACGCGGGTTTCACCCTAATTCTGGGCTCATCAGGCGTACACACTCACTGCACCCCTTCTAGGGGATCGAACCTCGGACATCAGCGTCAGAGGCGAAGCCTCTTTACGTTGCGCCATGCCGTGTGGTTCGTTTATTTGACAGCATGTGTCGCGTACTCTTTGCATTATTTGGCAGTAAAACTATGCAACATATATATACATACTAGCAAAATACCAAGCGCAGAATGGAGAAGTAGTGTGTTAAAGAAGCAATGAAAAAGAAAAGGAAACATTTTGAAAATAACGTAACCTGATTGTCAATGTAATTGTTTTGTCACTGTTGTGAGTGATGAGTGTTGTTGTCATATATATATATATATATATATATATATATATATATATATTTACACACACACATAAACATATATATATATATACATATCTATACATATACACATATATACATACATATATATATCTACATATGTACACAAACATATATACACACACATACATACACACACACACATATATACACACAAATACATATATATATATATATACATACATACACACACATATATAAACATAAATACATATATATATATATATATATTGTCACACACGCGCATGGGAGGCAGCTAAAGGGCTTGAGTGAAGGCAGTTCGAGGCATGCCGGGTGTGGCAGAGTGCACTGACTCTTTTCCCCTTGCCTGTAGACCATCCCGGGGGATTTCACCTGGATCTCCTGACATCACTTCCGGGACTGAGCCAATGGAAGTCGGCCACACCAGCTCCAGTCCCTCTGATGTCACCTCCGGCTACGAGCCAATGGTGGAAGACCACGTGCCAGATCCATACGACCTCACTTCCTGTCTCCCCCTTTAAAACCTGCCCCTTTCCTTTGTTTCCTCAGTCTTGTTTTGGACTCGGTTGTATGCACTTCAGTGCTCTGTATTTTACAAGAAAAACGACTTTGCAGCCAGGATACCACAATATACGGGTGGCTGCCCCAACTCTTTATCTGTCCATGTCTCGTTCTTGTGACAGTGGCGTAGTCGGCAGGATGGAGAAGTCCCAGAAGAGAAGGGGACAGGACCTGCAATATACCCAGGTGGGAGCGTACCGGGGCCGAGTCTTCAGGCGGGGAGGGTGCCCCGTGGTCGGCGTGACCCGGTGCGGGCTCCGCTCCCAGCACTCATAACTAGGCCATCTGGAGAGGCCAGGGAGTGTGCGGGTGGGGCTCACAGAATTGGGCTGCCCTGGAGGGGGGAGGCAAAGGGACTCAGTATGCTCTCTGGGGAGAGTGCCTGCCTCCCTGCGAAACCAAAGCCCCATTTACCACCTAGGGGTGCCCCAGACTGGCAGGTGAATAAAATAAAAATGGAGGTTGGACCCTGAGCGCCGACCAACAACAAGCCTGGTCCTTATGGGCAATGGTAGGGCATTGGCTACGGCCATTTGAAAACACGCCCTACCAAATAATAGAGCAGGTAGCTTGCTATCTGCTCCTGGAAGCGCTTCCCCGTGGCTTCACCCAGCCGGTTTGGGGCGAGCGGTTTAAGAACATGTCTGAGCTCATAGAGCTTATGGAGACGCAGAGGGCGGCCTCACACTCTGGGGGAGCAGAACCGTCCTCATGTCAAACCCAGCCGGGTATGCGTTCCAAGACCTAGCCCCTCCCTGTACAATCCGGAGCTCAGTAGGCGTCCGCGGGCCGCTGGGCGCAAACCGCTTGGGGCAAGGAGGAATGCAGGTGGAGGGCGAGGAGGGTTGGTGTGCTCTCGCTAATCCGTTGGCGGTCCCACATACTGGCGTGGTGATCGCCAACGGACACAAGACCACAGGTTTGTTCGACCGCAGCAACATTTCCATTGTTGCCCGCCGCTTTGTGCAACCGCAACAGTGGCTAAAATTTAAGACCGGTATAACCTGTGTCCACGGAGACATCCGCTGGTACAGGTCCGCCGCTTGTGTCATCAGTTACGGAGGGTCAGTTCGTAAACTCACCGTAGCGGTCCTACCTGATCCTCCACACCCGGTGATACTAGGGCGGGACTGGTCTAAAATCAAAAGCGGTGAGACACATACCACTCCCGGGTTAATTTGGGCCTCGTTATGGACGGAGATAACCCGTCTCAAGCTGCCTCCACGCCGTGTAATCAGCCGGCAGAGAGAGAAGCGTCGCCCTGACTGACGTGGCAACTCCCGGCCGCCGCGGCTAACACGCCATCCACCAACGCGCGGCGGAGCGGGAGAAACCACGCCCATTGAGGTCGACGCTGACCCTCTCTCCGTGTTGCGGTTCCAATTTAAAGAAACGCCGGCTTCTTTTAGAAGGGAGCAATGGAATGATGACTCCCTGAAGTTTGTAAAAAATGCAGTGGTCCTTGTCAATGGCCAGCGACTAATCAGTCGATGCCACAGGGCCCCTACTTTGTGCTAGATAATGACCTCCTTTACCGTGTAGCAATGCATGACGGGCAGGAGACGAGGCTGCTGCTAGTGCCGCGTACCTTCCGGCGGCAGGTCTGCGAGCTAGCACACGCCCACCTCCTAGGTGGCCACCTGGGCACCGAAAAAACTCTGGAGCGGATCAAGCTCCGTTTCTACTGGCCAGGAATTAATGAGGAGGTTCGCCGCTTTGGCGCTTCCTGCCCGGGATGTGTCAACTGCGACAAATTCCTAGGAGGGACCGTGCTCCTCTCGTTCCTATTCCACTGATTGACGTTCCTTCCACAGAATCGGGTCGACCTGGTGGGACCCTGGAGCCCTCAGCCCGAGGACACAAGTACATTTTAGTCCTCGTGGATTACGCTACACGATACCCCGAAGCTGTTCCGTTGCGCTCAGCTACCTCTAAAGCCATCGCACGGGAATTACTAGGGTATGGCGTGGGGATCCCCAAAGAAGTCTTGACAGACCAGGGGACCCCCTTCACCTCGGAAACGTTCAAGGAGACTGCCAGATTACTGAAAATAAAGCATTTAAAGACCTCGTGTATCATCCTCAAACCGACGGATTAGTAGAGAGGTTTAATCAAACTCTCAAGCAAATGCTGCGTAAGGTGGTCAGCGAGGATGGAAGGAACTGGGATCAGCTCCTCCCCTCGTCCTTTTGCCTATCGGAAGTCCCACAAGCCTCCACGGGTTCTCCCCTTTGAACTACTGTACGGGCGACAACCTCGGGGCATATTAGATATTTTGAAAGAAGGCTGGGAAGAAGAGGCTCTTCCCTCCACAAACATACTGGAGTATATCGCGCAGTTACGCGATAGATTTGGAAAGATTCGGCCTGTCCTTAAAAGTCACATGGAGGAGGCTCAAGCAGCACAGGCCCGGTACTACAACCGCGGCACGTCTCTTCGGGAGTTCCGCCCGGGAGATCGGGTCATGGTCCTAGTGCCTACCTCCCACTCTAAATTGCTTGCCCACTGGCAGGGCCCCTACGAAGTTAAGGAGAGGAAGGGACTGGTCGACTATTTGGTGAGTCAACCCAATCGCCGGCCAAAGGAGCGGTTTATCATGTGAACCTGCTGAAACCGTGGAAGGACAGGGACCCCGATCCCTCCTCCGCCAGCCCGCCAC
Organism: Polypterus senegalus; assembly: GCF_016835505.1. Lineage (NCBI taxonomy): Eukaryota > Metazoa > Chordata > Cladistia > Polypteriformes > Polypteridae > Polypterus > Polypterus senegalus. Next base: position 11,083,705 of record NC_053169.1, read on the forward strand.
TCTTCGCACACACACGACCTTAACTTCGCACGGACTTAAGTCCCAGACAGCGGCAGGAGCTGGAAACAGTTATCCGGACCGTCGGGAGGTAGTCAGTGAGAACCCGGAAGGACCTCTCTGATTGAGCACAACATCGTGACAGAGCCCGGGGTTGTTGTCCGAGAACGCCCGTATCGTCTTCCCGAGGCAAAAAAGGCTGAAGTGGAGCTTGAGATCAAGCGCATGCTGGAGCTAGGTGTGATTGAGGAAAGTTATAGTCCCTGGTCCAGCCCCATTGTGCTCGTCGGTAAGCCTGACGGAAGTTGGAGGTTCTGCAATGACTTCCGTCGGCTTAATCAAGTCTCCCAATTTGATGCTTATCCAATGCCACGCGTGGACGACCTCCTCGAGAGGCTTGGACAGGCTCAATACCTGACCACACTTGACATGACGAAAGGGTACTGGCAGGTTCCTTTAACGGACTCCGAAGGAAAAACGCGTTTAGTACCCCTAGCGGACACTGGCAGTATCGTGTCCTTCCATTTGGGTTACACGGGCTCCAGCAACCTTTCAGCGTCTGGTGGACAAAGTGCTTCGCCTCATAACTCATACAGTGCTGCCTACCTGGATGACGTGGTCATCTATTCCAGCACATGGAAGGAACACCTACAGCATGTCCAAGCGGTATTACGGACACTTGGTGAGGCGGGCTCGGATTAATCCCAGAAATGCTTCTTGGATTAAGCGAGGCCAAATATTTAGGCTACCTGGTGGGTCGGGTACCGTAAGGCCACAGTGCTCCAAAATTGATGCCATTCTGAAATGGCCCGTCCATGAACCAAGCGGCAGGTCCAAGCCTTTCGGTTAGCGGGTACTACCGCCGGTTTGTACCCGGTTTTCGGAGAGAGCGGCGCCTTGACTGATTTAACAAAGAAGAGGGCCCGAACATTGTGGTATGGACTGAAAAACAGGCGCTGCATTTGGTGACTTAAAGCAGGCCCTTACGCCCACACCTGTTTTGATGGCACCTAACTTTTCTTTGCCTTTCATCCTCCAGACGGACGCCGGACACAGGCCTGGGCCGTGCTGAGCCAAAGCGTCGATGGTGTGGAGCACCCCATCATGTTCCTGAGCCGGAAACTGTTGGACCGGGAGACCAGGTATGCTGCGGTGGAGAGGGAGGCTCTGGCGATTAAATGGGCGATTACTCAGCTGAGGTACTACCTGTTGGGCCGGGAATTCACCCTTGTCACGGACCATGCACCCTACAGTGGATGGCCCTCCACAAGGAGTCGAATCCGCGGGTCACCCGGTGGTTTCTTGACCTGCAGCCGCACAAGTTTTCGCCGTTCATCGCCGGGCGCTCCACGCCAACGCTGATGCTCTTTCTCGGGTTCACGACCTCTCGGTTAGTCGCCCGACCCCGGGTCTGGGCTAAGGGGGCCTTGTCACACACGTGCGCATGGGAGGCAGCTAAAGGGCTTGAGTGAAGGCAGTTCGGAGGCATGCCGGGGTGTGGCAGAGTGCACTGACTCTTTTCTCCTTGCCTGTAGACCATCCCGGGGATTTCACCTGGATCTCCTGACATCACTTCGGGACTGAGCCAATGGAACTCGGCCACACCAGCTCCAGTCCCTCTGATGTCACCTCCAGCTACGAGCCAATGGTGGAAGACCACGTGCCAGATCCATACGACCTCACTTCCTGTCTCCCCTTTAAAACCTGCCCCTTTCCTTTGTTTCCTCAGTCTTGTTTTGGACTCGGTTGTATGCACTTCAGTGCTCTGTATTTCTACAAGAAAAACGACTTTGCAGCCAGGATACCACAATATACGGGTGGCTGCCCCAACTCTTTATCTGTCCATGTCTCGTTCTTGTGACAACATACATACACACACACATATATAAACATATATATACATATACATACATATCTACATATATACACACACAGCTATTTCAGTATCAGTGCAATACGCTGTTTGTTAAAACGGTTGACTCCCGCTCTTACGTGCAATAACAAATCAAATCATTCAGTTGTCTTTGCTCAGATGTCATTTTAGAGCTGGACGCCTGGCAACTTTTTTTGGCCACAAGTTCGTTTCTGTTTGGTGTGAGGTTCTGTGTTGTGGAGATTCTCAGGATGGATTGCAGGTGCTCATCAGTGAGGCGACTCCTGTGTGCTGTTTTGTTAGTCTTTATCACTGAGAAGAGCTTCTCACACAGATATGTGCTACCAAACATGCACAAGGTTCGAGCCGCATGTAGGCGGACTTTTTGTTCTTCGAAGTCACCAAAGCGACGTGCAAACTCAGTGCGCAATAACTCTAGCTTCACAATAACTTGCAGCATCATAAGCTAGACTTGATTAACGCGGTAAGTGTTCGGCAAGGCAGCTGAAGCGCTGCATTATGGGATCTGTAGTTTATTGTGTTACCAGCGCTTCATATATCCGGGTTTTAATAACAATAATACAGTATATAAAATGATCTCATGGGCGGATATAATTACATGCGGGCCGGATGTGGCCTGCGGCCCTTGAGTTTGACACATATGGACTAAATAGAACTTGAAAAGATATATTTTTTCAAATGTGATCGCGCAATTCAGATAGAGTTGACGCCACTACAGCCTGCATGCCTCAATGAGTCATCCTCCTCGCTCTTACTTTTTTACCGTTCATCTAATGAATGCACTGAGTATGGCTTTACCAAAACAATCATTGAAGGCGAATAAAGTATCCATTATTCGAGTATGTAGATCGGGTTATATATATATAAATATATATATACCCGCGTATCGCAGCGGAGAAGTATTGTGTTAAAAAAGCTAGAAAAGAAAAGGGAACATTTTAAAAATAACGTAACATGACTGTCAATATACAGTATTTGTTTTGTGAGTGTTACTGAGTGTTGCTGTCATCAAGGATTTGATTATCATTATTTCTTTCAATCAGGTTCGTATTTGTAGGATGTGTTGTGTTCAAGTTACATTCCGTGTTTGTCAATCGTTGTAAAGATGACAGGTTTCATTCATCGATTCGTTTCTTACTGCATCAATAAACAGCTCGTCTTCTTCTTTATCTGAGACGTGACACACTGCATGCACGGGTTTTTTACGCTGTCTTCCTTTAGCGGGACATTGACTTTTTCCACCGTGTGCTTTGTTTCCGCAGTAGCAGCATTTATGAATATGCTTATCAGAAGCTTCATATTTTTTGCTGCCTTTTCAATTGTGTAATTCGGTTTTTGTTCAGCGCTCTTTAGAACTGTTGCTTTTTATCTGTGCACTGCGTCAGTTCACGTGAGCCGCTCGGTGTACATGCATCAAAGGTTCCCAGCTGTGCTGGTGCCATGTCGTGCTATGTCCATAGCTGTATTTAATGTTACCTTAGTCCTGGCACTTAAAACTTTCTCTCACAGTTTCGCTGAGTTTGTGTCAAACACCACCCTGACCATCTCATCTTCCTCTCCATAAGCACAGTCCTTCACCCGTGAATATTTACCCGTGGCAGTTTGCTATTGGATTGCCGCTGACGGACGGCCTTATATGGGCAGGCACTAAATTACAAACGCCAGCGGCAGCCTGTCTATGAACTTAATTTAAAGTGTAGGTTTACATCGTGCTTTGTTTCCAAGTAGCAGAAGTCATGAATATGGTTGTATATGTCACTCGCTCGCTTCTTATTGTTTCGCTGCCTTCTCAATTATATAATGCATGTTTTCTTCAGCGCTTTTTGAGGTCTTCCTGGTTTTCTATGTACTGCGTGATTACGGGAGGCGTGATGATGTCACACGAAACTCCGCCCCGGCGTTGAAGCTCATCTCCATTACAGTAAATGGAGAAAACTGCTTCCAGTTATGACCATTACGCGTAGAATTTCGATATAAAACCTGCCCAACTTTTGTAAGGAAGCTGTAAGGAATGAACCTGCCAAATTTCAGCCTTCCACCCACACGGGAAGTTGGAGAATTAGTGATGAGTCAGTGAGTGAGTGAGTGAGTGAGTGAGGGCTTTGCCTTTTATTAGTATAGATATATATATATATATATATATATACACTGCTCACAAAAATTAAAGGAACACTTTTTTTATTGGGCCTGGCATGAAATCAATTAAACCTGCCTGATAATTTTCTGGTTGGTTAAGCAGCTGAGGCCATTGTTAATCACTTTCAGCTGTATTGGTGTTCATGGACTTAACGACAGGTGCACTAAAGTGGCAACAATTAGAAAACCCTCAAAACAGGACTGGTTTTACATGTGGAGGTCATTTCAAGTTTCTCCCTCTTGATCTTTTTTGGCTGGTTTTGCACTCGTGCTAGTTTTGGCTTGAGTAATCATCTCTACTGGCAGTATGAGGCGATTCCTTAACCCTACAGAAGTTGCACAGGTTGTCCAACTTCTCCAGGATGGCACATCCACACGTGCTGCAGCAAGAAGGTTTAATGTGTCTCCCAGCACAATCTCCAGAACATGGAGGAGATTTCAGGAGACTGGCTGTTATTCTCGGAGAGCTGGACAGGGCCGTAGAAGGTCCTCAACCCATCAGCAGGACCGATACCTGCTCCTTTGTGCAAGGCGGAACAGGCTGAGTACTGCTCGTGCCCTACAGAATGACCTCCAGAGGGCCACTGGTGTGAATGTCTCTACCCAAACAATCAGGAACAGACTTCATGAAGATGGCCTGAGGGCCCGGACGTCCTGTAGTGGGCCCTGTGCTCACTGCCCAGCACCATGGAGCTCGACTGGCATTTGCTCAAGAACACCAGAATTGGCAAGTCCGCCACTGCGCCCTGTACTTTTTACAGACGAGAGCAGGTTCACCCTGAGCAGCTGTGATAGACGTGAAAGAGTCTGGAGAAGACAAGGAGAATGATATGCTGCTTGCAACGCTCGTTCAACATGACAGGTTTGGTGGTGGGTCAGTGATGGTCTGGGGAGGCATATCCATGGAGGGACGCACAGACATGTACTGCGTAGGAAATGGTGCTCTGACTGCCATAAGGTATCGAGATGAAATCCTTGGACCCATTGTAAGACCCTACGCTGGTGCAGTAGGTCCTGGTTTCCTCCTAATGCACGACAGTGCCCGGCCTCATGTGGCAAGAGTATGCAGGCAGTACCTGGAGGATGAAGGAATTGAAACAATTGAATGGCCTTCACGATCCCCTGACTTAAACCCAATAGAACATCTGTGGGACATTATGTTTCGGTCCATTAGGCGCCGCCAGGTTGCTCCTCAGACTGTACAACAGCTCAGGGATGCCCTCATACAGATCTGGGAGGAAATGCCACAAGACACCATCCGTCGTCTCATTAGGAGCATGCCCCGACGTTGTCAAGCATGCATACAAGCTCGTGGGGCCACACACGATACTGAAAAGCATTTTGAGTAGCAGAAATTAAGTTTTTGAAAAAATGGACTAGCCTGCCACATCTTCATTTCACTCTGATTTTAGGGTGTCTACACAATTGAGCCCTCTGTAGGCAGAAAACTGTTATTTCCATTAAAAGACTTGGCATCCTTTTGTTCCTAAGACATTGCCCTGTCGTTATTTGTATAGATATCCAACTTCATATTGAGATCTGATGTATCTAATGTGTTTCTTTAAAGTGTTCCTTTAATTTTTGTGAGCAGTATATATATATATATATATATACAGTATATATATATATATATATATATATAGTAAAAAATGCACAAATCCATGTAGTATTCTCTAATATCCCTTAAATTCAGAGCCTGGCCATGCGGTACTGCACACAAGGCAGACGCCAGTCCTTTCATTGCACAACCCCTCCCTCCTTAAACATCAGACATAAGACCACTTCAGTGGGGACACAGAGGACAGAACGTTTTAATTTCAGTGAATTGAATATCCTGGCACTGCAGAGTGCGGAGGGCTTTAACACACAATCTTGGCACAAGCAGCCTGGTAAGGATGGTAAATCACAGTGTTTTATGAGCCATTAAAGGGAAATTCACAGAAACGGTGAAATATTGATTGGTCAGCCTTCTCGATTAGATACACAAATCCTTACTTTAAGCAGCGTCTTGTTTGTCGATAATTTTATGGGGTCATCTTCAGATTTTCACTGAGACACTTCTTCATTTAAGCATTCAGCTACTGCAGTGTGTGCTAAATTTCAAAAATGCCACCTATGAACACGTGGGCATATAATCAAGAATTAAATTACAGGGTGGTCTGGAAAGCAAAGCTGTGTGGGAATGCTTCATGCAAGTTCGGGTTTATATTGTGCCTTTCATGTCTGCAGATATACATAATCTGGAAATAGCAGCAGAAATGGTTTGGTGTCATGTGAGTGTTCAAACTTGAGGCCCTAAGTTCAGCTAAATTAGCTACCTGGAAGCCAATTAATTAATCAATCCATCCATCCATCTATCCATCAATCACATATATTCTGCAATTTTGGTTGTCTCACCAACCTGGACTGAACACCAATGCAGGCTCCAAAATACTACCATAAAGTTTTTATTTCCAAAATATCAGAACAGAAACTCTAGGAATCTGCTGAGCCCTCAGAGATTTTGCCCTTTCTGTCAGGTGTTCACCGTCCTCCATTCTTCTTCATCTCTCACCAAACCTTCCTTTTCTCTTGCCATTAAGCTTTTGCCTGTCTCTTCACTCACTGAGATGGCCCAGAAGTCATTTCTAGGGTCTTAGTGGCACAAAGGTCTGTGCTACCAGATTAGCTGGGGACACTCAGTTCACAAGCAGCTTAGGTGATAAAACTGGTTGGCCTTTCCAGGACCTACCAGGAGAGGTTTCAACCTCATATGACCCTAAACTGGATTATTTTGGTTTGGGGATGTTCTATTATGAAGACCTTAGAGCAGGGATCTCCAACACGTTGAGCTACCGGTAGCTCACAACGCCTTTCCAAAGGGTTAATGAGTCCTACATAAATTTGAACACTTGATTAGTCACATTAGGGGTGGGCGATCTTTCCAAAAAATGCTATCACGATCCTTTTAACACAAAATCACGATCCACAATCTGTATTGCAGTCTGTCTTTTCAATGTGGCACACACTTAATTCATCAAGACCTAAGTACCACTTTATTTTAAATATCAAACAAAGTTGAATTCAATTGTTCTCTCATTCGCTCGCTAAGCGGAGTTAAGGACCCGAAGCTGGCGCGTGCGTGAGGAAGGCCCCTCCCATCGGCCCCCTGCGTGTTTCTCGCATTCGCACAAATAAATCGTTACGGCAAGCAAACTACAACACACAGAGAAATGAGAGAAGTCGCAAAATCAACTGGAATGTTCAAGCAAATTATAGAAAAAAATTCCGTGAAGTAGTTCTCTCGTGAAAAGCAGACAAACAGACAGATGTTGGACTTTATATATGATATATTAGTAAACCTTTTAAATAATGTGCAGTTAAAGTCTCAAGAGCATTCTAAGCATTTCTGGAGCTTAGTAGAGCCAGAGAACTATTAGAATCTTCACCAAGCAGTTCTGGAAATGTCTGCTTTGTTTGGGTCTCCATACCTCAGTGAGTCTGATGTGAATGTCATGAAATCAAAGTTCAGAACAAGACAGACAGACAAACACTGAAATGACTCCATAAGAGTGAACTGCAGTGGCTCCACTCCACCAGACACCTGCCTCTCTTGTTGAGTCATCTGACTAACTAAAAAACACACCACACATGCGACTGGACATGTGAATAAAGTGACACAGTGACATGGAACAAAATGGGGTCTTGTTCAAAAACCGGACGCCAAAAGCTTCTACTACAAACCCTGAACTTCAGGTCCACGGTGGTAAGGCCAGGTACGCCAGGGTCCCTAATCTTAAAATACTGTAAAGGTGCCTAATCTTAAAGTTGAACCCTGGTGTATACTGATGGCGTCCGCCTTTTTGAACAAGACCCACAAAATGACAAATGAATAAGGAATATCTGTGTATTTGGAATTGCATTGTTACAACATTCGTGTTTGAATTCAATAGTGTGAGATACACTAGAACACGTGTCGGCAAAGTCAGTCCTGGAGAGCTGCAGTGGCTGCAGGTTTTTGTTCCAAACCCAGTTGCCTAATTAAAAAACAATCCTTGGTCAATAATTACATTTCATGGCTTGTTAGTGCTTTAACTCTGCCGTGTCAGGTCATTCTCATATCCTAGATTATCTTCCCCTTTCATCCAAACGATTTAATGAGTGTAGAAGAAATTTATGAATACAGACAGCCCACACTGGAATGCTCCGATTTAAGCAATAAAAGACAGGCAGGAGAAAACGTCAATCGTTATTCTTTATCTAAATCTCCGAAGAGGTAACAAGTGTATTACATGTTAGTCACATTGCTACAAAGGAAAAAAAATGTCCTCTGTGTTATATTTATACAATTCATTGATTAGGTCACTATGCTTTAAAAGGAATTCATCACATATTCAGAAAACTTTTAACATGATTGGTTACACCTAGTTGCTAACCAGCACGGTGGTGCAGTGGTAGCGCTGCTGCCTCGCAGTTAGGAGACCCGGGTTCGCTTCCCGGTCCTCCCTGCATGGAGTTTGCATGTTCTCCCCGTGTCTGCGTGGGTTTCCTCCCATAATCCAAAGACATGCAGGTTAGGTGGATTGGCGATTCTAAATTGGCCCTAGTGTGTGTTTGTGTGTGTCCTGTGGTGGGTTGGCACCCTGCCCGGGATTAGTTCCTGGCTGGGATTGGCTCCCTGTGACCCTGTGTTTGGATTCAACGGGATGGATAATGGATGGATGGTTGCTAACTGGACATGGCAGATGTTGATACCTTAGATGACCACAACTTGATTGATAGTCCTGTTTGTTTAGGATATACGTGACTTTTTGAATGTATATTTTTCATTTTTATTTTGAGGAGCTGTGTGAACCTCAAGAAAAAGAGAAAAGAGCAATGGCCTATATACACTGCTCACAAAAATTAAAGGAACACTTTAAAGAAACACATTAGATACATCAGATCTCAATATGAAGTTGGATATCTATACCAATAACGACAGGGCAATGTCTTAGGAACAAAAGGATGCCAAGTCTTTTAATGGAAAATAAAAGTTTTCTGCCTACAGAGGGCTCAATTGTGTAGACACCCTAAAATCAGAGTGAAATGAAGATGTGGCAGGCTAGTCCATTTTTTCAAAACTTAATTTCTGCTACTCAAAATGCTTTTCAGTATCTTGTGTGGCCCCATGAGCTTGTATGCATGCTTGACAACGTCAGGGCATGCTCCTAATGAGACGACGGATGGTGTCTTGTGGCATTTCCTCCCAGATCTGTATGAGGGCATCCCTGAGCTGTTGTACAGTCTGAGGAGCAACCTGCGGCGCCTAATGGACCGAAACATAATGTCCCACAGATGGTCTATTGGGTTTAAGTCAGGGGATCGTGAAGGCCATTCAATTGTTTCAATTCCTTCATCCTCCAGGTACTGCCTGCATACTCTTGCCACATGAGGCCGGGCACTGTCGTGCATTAGGAGGAAACCAGGACCTACTGCACCAGCGTAGGGTCTGACAATGGGTTCAAGGATTTCATCTCGATACCTTATGGCAGTCAGAGCACCATTTCCTACGCAGTACATGTCTGTGCGTCCCTCCATGGATATGCCTTCCCAGACCATCACTGACCCACCACCAAACCTGTCATGTTGAACGACGTTGCAGGCAGCATATCGTTCTCCTTGTCTTCTCCAGACTCTTTCACGTCTATCACCGCTGCTCAGGGTGAACCTGCTCTTGTCTGTAAAAAGTACAGGTCGCCAGTGGCGGACTTGCCAATTCTGGTGTTCTTGAGCAAATGCCAGTCGAGCTCCACGGTGCTGGGCAGTGAGCACAGGGCCCACTACAGGATGTCGGGCCCTCAGGCCATCTTCATGAAATCTGTTCCTGATTGTTTGGGTAGAGACATTCACACCAGTGGCCCTCTGGAGGTCATTCTGTAGGGCACGAGCAGTACTCAGCCTGTTCCGCCTTGCACAAAGAAGCAGGTATCGGTCCTGCTGATGGGTTGAGGACCTTCTACGGCCCTGTCCAGCTCTCCGAGAATAACAGCCAGTCTCCTGAAATCTCCTCCATGTTCTGGAGATTGTGCTGGAAAACACATTAAACCTTCTTGCTGCAAGACGTGTGGATGTGCCATCCTGGAGAAGTTGGACAACCTGTGCAACTTCTGTAGGGTTAAGGAATCGCCTCATACTGCCAGTAGAGATGATTACTCAAGTCAAAACTAGCACGAGTGGAAAACCAGCCAAAAAAGATCAAGAGGGAGAAACTTGAAATGACCTCCACATGTAAAACCAGTCCTGTTTTGAGGGTTTTCTAATTGTTGCCACTTTAGTGCACCTGTCGTTAAGTCCATGAACACCAATACAGCTGAAAGTGATTAACAATGACCTCAGCTGCTTAACCAACCAGAAAATTATCAGACAGGTTTAATTGATTTCATGCCAGGCCCAATAAAAAAAGTGTTCCTTTAATTTTTGTGAGCAGTGTATATATATATATATATATATATATATACAGTATATACAGTTAGGTCCATAAATATTTGGACAGAGACAACTGTTTTCTCATTTTGGTTCTGCACATTACCACAATGAATTTTAAATGACACTGAAGTGCAGACTTTCAACTTTAATTTAGTGGGTTGAACAAAACGATTGCATAGAAATGTGAGGCAACTGAAGTATTTTTTGTAACACAATCCCTTCATTTCAGGGGCTCAAAAGTAACTGGACAATTGACTCAAAGGCTATTTCATGGGCAGGTGTGGGCCAGTCCGTCGTTATGTCCTTATCAATTAAGCAGATTAAAGGTCTGGAGTTGATTTGAGGTGTGCTGCTTGCATGTGGAAGATTTTGCTGTGAACAGACAACATGCGGTCAAAGGAGCTCTCCATGTACGTGAAAGAACATTAGAACATTAGAACACTCCAGACGAGAACAGGCCATTCAGCCCAACAAAGCTCGCCAGTCCCATCCACTTATTTCCTCCAAGAAGCCATCCTTAAGCTGCGAAAACAGAAAAAACCCATCCAAGAAATTGCTACAATATTACGAGTGGCAAAATCTACAGTTTGGTACATCCTGAGAAAGAAAGCAAGCACTGGTGAACTCAGCAATGCACAAAGACCTGGACGTCCACGGAAGACAACAGTGGTGGATGATCACAGAATCATTTCCATGGTGAAGAGAAGCCCCTTCACAACAGCCCACCAAGTGAACAACACTCTCCAGGGCTTGGTCGGCGTATCGATTTCCAAGTCTACCATAAAGAGAAGACTGCATGAAATTAAATACAGAGGGTGCACTGCAAGCCCCCAGAAGTTTCGGGAATACAAGAAAAAATTCCCGCATGTAGCCATCTCCAGTTTAACACAAGAGCCACGGAGCGGTTTTTGATGTGTCTCGGCTATAAACAGAACTGACTGTAATGTATGCCATGGATGATTTTGCAGGAAAATCTCCCACTGATCTCCTTGACTTCCTTCATCAGAAATATCTGAATGAGAGCATGGGGCAGCTGTACACATTGGTATGTTTGGCGGTGACCATTCCCGTGTACACTGCTTCTGTCAAGCGGACATTTTCAGCCCTAAAGCGAATTAAAACTTGTGCCAGAAATACGACAGGGCAGGTTCGACTTTCAGCATTAGCTTCGATGGCGATAGAAAGGGACTTCGTGATGGAACTGAAGCGCACGGATAATCTGTACGACAGAGTAATTGAACTGTTTTTGAGGAAAGAGAGGAGGATGGATTTGGTTTACAAATAATCTGAATTTTTGGTGAGTAAAATGTTGCGATTTTCCTAAATAATATTGCAAGTTTGAGTTATTATTGATGTTTTTTATGTGTGTCGCGGCTGTAGCTGCAGTAGAAAGGAACTTGCTCACCCCTGGTTTGTCTATTCAATAAAGGCATTTATTGTGGCTACAAGAGTTATGTATCTGCGATGCAACGGCTCTTTTTACTGTATTTCTGCATATTAAGATGGTTTTTATAACCAGAAATTAGTTTTTGAGGGGCGGGTTGATTCAGACGGAGCACTACTGAAGGCCTTTGTGTGAAATGCACGGTCCGCCATTGGTATGTCTTGTGTAAGTGTTAGATGTGAGTGTTACCCAGACAACGGTATAGGCGTGTCTTGTGTAAGTGTTAGATGTGAGTGTTACCCAGGCAACAGTATAGGCGTGTCTTGTGTAAGTGTTAGATGTCAGCGTCACCCAGGCAACAGTATAGGTGTGTCTTGTGTAAGTGTTAGATGTGAGTGTTACCCAGGCAACAGTATAGGTGTGTCTTGTGTAAGTGGTAGACCTGAGTGTCACTTGGGCAACAGTATAGGCATGTCTTGTATAAGCGGTAGTACAGAGTGATACCAGGGCAATGGCGTAGGCATGTCTTGTGTAATGTGCATAAGAGAACATTAAATGACTTGGATCTTTGGTTTTTTTCAGGACACTCGCAAGGCCAGACCCTCAGACTCCTCACTCTGTCTCTCGAGAGCCCCCATCAGAGCTTCACATTGATTCCGCAAAGTCAAGATCAGTGAATCTTTCTTCACCAACAGATACCCCCCCAGCTGCTGGACCCCACGCCCCTGCCCAACACCCTCTCCATGCCAGCATTGACCAGAGTTGGAACAGAACAGACCCCTGACGGGCCCCACAATCAGCTGGGAACATCGCAGAGGTTCTGCCTCCACTGTGCAGAGCACTCACAGTACCAGTGTATGGATGTGATATCCAGTACCCTTGAGGGGATCCCGCGAACGGTAGCCCGACTGGTGGCCCATCTATTATCTTGGCTTCCTCCCACCGTGTGCCACAGCTCACCTATTATCGGGGTTTTACTTATTTAATACACTATTTCATGAAATATTAATTTTTTTAAAAATTTTGCCCAACTCATTGACCCCCTCCCCGCCCCATCAATGCGGTGCTCCCCTCTTTTTCCTCTCTGACGGGTGCCCCTCACTTGAAGTCTCACTCAACACATCCTGGCGGCGAAGTGCCCATCTACGACTCCTTCGCGTCCCCCTCGCTCCTCCATCCTCTCATCCCTCACCTGCCGCCTTCTTATTAATTTGCTCTGTTTGATCTCGAGGGTTTTCTGTTTCCGCTCCTCTTCTGATCTGCAGCACACTTTCCTTTGTCAATTGAACAACACCAACAAGATGAAAGAAGGCGCTGCTCTCTCACAGCCTGTGCTCTCGCTGTTTTATATCATCTTAGAGACACCTAATTGTTTGATAAAAAAAAAGAATTGCAGTGCCAGCCTGTCAGATACAAAAAGCCTGTTCTTCTTCTTCTTCTTTTTCTTTTTCTTCTTCTTCTTCTTTTTTTTCCCAAGAAGTTATGATTTAGGTAAAAGTGAAATTGAGATGTCTGCAATAGATGCAATGAAATCAGGCAGAGCACACCAAAAAAAAAATAAAGGGGCCAAAGTGGATCTTCAGCGCACAACCATAGGGGAGCCATTTTTAGGCTCTCAAGAGAAATATCTACGTGAAGGGTCCAGGAAGAATCTTTATAAATTTAGACCCAAGACGGATTCCATAAATAACCGTGAACAAATGATCACAGATTTGTGAAATACCCATGGATTCGCGATTTAAAAGGACCTCAACAAGCTGGGCTGAGCTCAGGTTCTCTTCATCTGTCAGTACTCTGCTATATGGTGGCCTCCTTAGCGTTATGTTTATACCCGGAAAAATGTTTTTTTCAACAATAAATAAAATTATTACATGTATCGGAAACATGTCAATGCCCAAAAACGTCAGCTTAAACCCAGTAGGAAAGGTCTGTCTGGTGCCCACTGCTGTACCGATGCTGATGCTTTGTTTCTTGTTTACCACATTAATAATTAATAACAAAACAGTGTGTGTATTGTCACACACGTGTGAATAGGAGGCAGCTGAAGGGCTTGGAGATGAATGGTAATACATCTGCCCAGGCGGTGGCGGGGTGCACTAAGGCTCTTTCTAAGTTCCCTGCAGGCCTTTCTCGGGAAATCCCACCAGGAGCCACCAACTTAACTCGGGACACCCCACTTCCGGTCCTGGCCCCGAGGATGACGTCACTTCCGGCCCCGGCCCCGAGGACGACATCACTTCCTCCAGACTTCCTATGAAGCTTCACACCTTTTCCCTGGAATTCAGTTCTGTTTTGGACTTGGTCTTGTAAACTTGACTAAAACTAAAAAGCATTTACTTTTGTAGCCAGGATACTGAATTATACGGGTGGCTGCCCAAAACCTTGCCATGTCTCTTGTCACTTCTTATTACAGTATATATACACTCACCTAAAGGATTATTAGGACCACCATACTAATACGGTGTCTGACCCCCTTTCGCCTTCAGAACTGTCTTAATTTTACGTGGCATTGATTCAACAAGGTGCTGAAAGCATTCTTTACAAATGTTGGCCCATATTGATAGGATAGCATCTTGCAGTTGATGGAGATTTGTGGGATGCACATCCAGGGCACGAAGCTCCCGTTCCACCACATCTCAAAGATGCTCTATTGGGTTGAGATCTGGTGACTGTGGGGGCCATTTTAGTCCAGTGAACTCATTGTCATGTTCAAGAAACCAATTTGAAATGATTCGAGCTTTGTGACATGGTGCATTATCCTGCTGGAAGTAGCCATCAGAGGATGGGTACATGGTGGTCATGAAGGGATGGACATGGTCAGAAACAATGCTCAGGTAGCCCGTGGCATTTAAACGATGCCCAATTGGCACTAAGGGACCTAAAGTGTGCCAAGAAAACATCCCCCACACCATTACACCACCACCACCAGCCTGCACAGTGGTAACAAGGCATGATGGATCCATGTTCTCATTCTGTTTACGCCAAATTCTGACTCTACCATTTGAATGTCTCAACAGAAATCGAGACTCATCAGACCAGCCAACATTTTTCCAGTCTTCAACTGTCCAATTTTGGTGAGCTCGTGCAAATTGTAGCCTCTTTTTCCTATTTGTAGTGGAGATGAGTGGTACCCGGTGGGGTCTTCTGCTGTTGTAGCCCATCCGCCTCAAGGTTGTGCGTGTTGTGGCTTCACAAATGCTTTGCTGCATACCTCGGTTGTAACGAGTGGTTATTTCAGTCAAAGTTGCTCTTCTATCAGCTTGAATCAGTCGGCCCATTCATTCTCCTCTGACCTCTAGCATCAACAAGGCATTTTCGCCCACAGGACTGCCGCATACTGGATGTTTTTCCCTTTTCACACCATTCTTTGTAAACCCTAGAAATGGTTGTGCGTGAAAATCCCAGTAACTGAGCAGATTGTGAAATACTCAGACCGGCCCGTCTGGCACCAACAACCATGCCACGCTCAAAATTGCTTAAATCACCTTTCTTTGCCATTCTGACATTCAGTTTGGAGTTCAGGAGATTGTCTTGACCAGGACCACACCCCTAAATGAAGCAACTGCCATGTGATTGGTTGATTAGATAATTGCATTCATGAGAAATTGAACAGGTGTTCCTAATAATCCTTTAGGTGAGTGTATATAAAAATGTATATATTTATAAATGTATCTGTTTATTTATTAATTGTTTCAATCAGCTTCTTTAAAAAGCTAAATTTCTCACTGGGGACAAATGTCTGTCTTTCTGATAGGACCTGCCAGGAAAGAATGGGATCCACTGCCCAAATCCAGGTGTGCCAAACCTGTAGAGACCAACCAAGAAGACTCAAAGGCAGAATTGCTGTCAAGGGGCTTCTACAAAGTACAGTGAAACCTTGGATTGCGAGTAACTTGGTCTGCGAGTGTTTTGCAAGATTAGATAACATTTTTAATACAAACCGGATTCCAAAAAAGTTGGGACACTAAACAAATTGTGAATAAAAACTGAATGCAATGATGTGGAGATGGCAAATGTCAATATTTTATTTGTAATAGAACGTAGATGACAGATCAAACGTTTAATCCGAGTAAATGTATCATTTTAAGGAAAAAATATGTTGATTCAAAATTTCACGGTGTCAACAAATCCCAAAAAAGTTGGGACAAGTAGCAATAAGAGGCTGGAAAAAGTAAATTTGAGCATAGAAGAGCTGGAAGACCAATGAACACTAATTAGGTCAATTGGCAACATGATTGGGTATAAAAAGAGCTTCTCAGAGTGGCAGTGTCTCTCAGAAGCCAAGATGGGGAGAGGATCACCAATTCCCACAATGTTGCGCAGAAAGATAGTGGAGCAATATCAGAAAGGTGTTACCCAGCGAAAAATTGCAAAGACTTTGCATCTATCATCATCAACTGTGCATAACATCATCCGAAGATTCAGAGAATTTGGAACAATCTCTGTGCGTAAGGGTCAAGGCCGTAAAACCATACTGGATGCCCGTGATCTCCGGGCCCTTAAACGACACTGCACCACAAACAGGAATGCTACTGTAAAGGAAATCACAGAATGGGCTCAGGAATACTTCCAGAAACCATTGTCAGTGAACACAATCCACCGTGCCATCCGCCGTTGCCAGCTGAAACTCTACAGTGTAAAGAAGAAGCCATTTCTAAGCAAGATCCACAAGCTCAGGCGTTGTCACTGGGCCAGGGCTCATTTAAAATGGAGTGTGGCAAAATGGAAGACCGGTCAGACGAGTCACGATTCGAAGTTCTTTTTGGAAATCTGGGACGCCATGTCATCCGGACCAAAGAGGACAAGGACAACCCAAGTTGTTATCAACGCTCAGTTCAGAAGCCTGCATCTCTGATGGTATGGGGTTGCATGAGTGCGTGTGGCATGGGCAGCTTGCATGTCTGGAAAGGCACCATCAATGCAGGAAAATATATTCAGGTTCTAGAACAACATATGCTCCCATCCAGACGTCATCTCTTTCAGGGAAGACCCTGCATTTTTCAACAAGATAATGCCAGACCACATTCTGCATCAATCACAACATCATGGCTTCGTAGGAGAAGGATCCGGGTACTGAAATGGCCAGTCTGCAGTCCAGATCTTTCACCTATAGAGAAAATTTGGCGCATCATAAAGAGGAAGGTGCGACAAAGAAGGCCCAAGACGATTGAACAGTTAGAGGCCTGTATTGGACAAGAATGGGAGAGCATTCCTATTTCTAAACTTGAGAAACTGGTCTCCTCGGTCCTCAGACGTCTGTTGAGTGTTGTAAGAAGAAGGGGAGATGCCACACAGTGGTGAAAATGGCCTTGTCCCAACTTTTTTGGGATTTGTTGACACCATGAAATTCTGAATCAACATATTTTTCCCTTAAAATGATACATTTTCTCAGTTTAAACTTTTGTTCCATGATTTATGTTCTATTCTGAATAAAATAGAAGTTGGCACCTCCACATCATTGCATTCAGTTTTTATTCACGATTTGTATAGTGTCCCAACTTTTTTGGAATCCGGTTTGTAAATTTTAACTTGATAAATGAGCGAGGTCTCGCAATACGAGTAGTACGTATACGTTTTGTCCACCGAGCATCACGTGGGGTTTGTGGGTAATCGTCTCCCGTGCTCGTTTTCAGTCGCCGTGCCTCACTCATATAGTCAACATCTGTACGAGTGTATACTGTTTACTATAGCATGGTGACCACGTGTGTGTGTGTGTGCTGTAACATGCGAGTCCCTGTCATGCACCCCAAAACACGAGGCTGAGTCTCAGTACTTTAGCAACACCATCTTTATTCAACTTGAAACAGGAACAGCTCGTTTTTTTATTGTAGCGGGATCTGCCGCTCTCCTATACAGAGACACAGCAATCCCGCAGGGTCGTAACCAGGTTAGTGGCCAAGTAATCCTATGCTCTTGCATTTGTAATGTTCTTTGCAACACCCATCGACGGCACACTGAAAAAAAGTATAACATTGATGTCGTTCATTCAACGTAAGTTTTCTCTTTCAAGCAACTTTTGGGCTATTGATCTGCTCAGTGAAGTAGCAGAGGGGCTTGTTCATCAATTTCAGCTGCTTTGGTGCACTAGAGGGGCAACAATGAGATGGCCCCCAAAACAGGAATGAATGGAGGGCGGCCACTGACATTTTTATCTCCTCATCTGTTTTTTCACTTGTTTTGCGTTTGGCTATGGTCAGTGTCACTACTGGTAGCATGAGGCTATACCTGGACCCTACAGAGCTGGCACAGGTAGTCCAACTTCTCCAGGATGGCACATCAATACGTACCATTGCCAGAAGGTTTGCTGTGTCTCCCAGCAGAGTCTTAAGGGCATGGAGGAGATTGCAGGAGACAGACAGTTACTCTAGGAGAGCTGGACAGGGCTCTTCATAGAAGGTCCTTAACCCATCAGCTGGACCCGCCGATATCTGCTCCTTTGGGCAAAGAGGGACAGGATGAGCACTGGCAGAGCCTACAAAATGACCTCCAGCAGGCAGGCAGGCCACTGGTGTGAACGTCGCTGACCAAACAATCAGAAACGCTTCATGAGGGTGGCCTGAGGGCCTGAGATCCTCTAGTGGGCACCGTGGAGCTCAATTGGTATTTGCTGTAGAATACCAGAATTGGCAGGTCCACCACTGGTGCTTTTAAGAGGTGAGAGCAGGTTCACCCTGAGCACATGTGAAAGACGTGAAAGGGTCTGGAGAAGCCGTGGAGAACATTATGCTCCCTGTAACATCGTTCAGCATGACCGGTTTGGTGGTGGGTCAGTGATGGTATATCTGGGGAGGGAGGCATATCCATAGGGGGACGCACAGACCTCTACAGGCTAGACAACGGCACCTTGACTGCCATTAGGTATCGAGATGAAATCCTTGGACCCATTGGCAGACCCTATGCTGGTTCAGTGGCTCTTGGCTTCCTCCTGGTGCACAACAATGCCCAGCCTCATGTGGCGAGAGTATGAAGGAATTGATCCCATTGACTGGCCCCCACGCTCTGCTCGCCTGATCTCAATCCAGTAGAACACCTCTAGGTGGGATATTATGTTTCATTCCATCGGACACCTCAGCCTGTCCAGGAGCTCAGTGATGTCCTGGTCCAGATCTGGGAGGAGATCCCCAGGATGCCATCCATCATCTCATTAGGATGTTGTCCGGCATGCATACAAGCACATGGGGGCCATACAAACTACTGAGTACGATTTGGAGTTGCTGCAATGACATTTTGGCCAAATGGACTCGCCACATCATTTCTTCACTTTGATTTTTGGGGTGTCTTTGAATTCAGGGCTCTGTAGGTTGATCATTTTCATTTCCATCAAACGATGTGCCATCCTTTTGTTTCTCACACATTACCATATCAGTCCATATCAGTAGAGATATCCAGCAGGATTTTTTTCCCATTGAGATCTGATGTGTTTTCTATGTGTTCCTTTAATTTTTTTTTGAGCAATTTACATATATTATACATATATATCTATGGGTAGAAACTGTCTACTGGTGCGAGTGCCCATGGCCCTGTACCATTTGCCAGAAGCAAGGAGTAAGAAAGTAACTGAGCAGGATGGCCGAGCTCTTCAACAATCCAGTTTGGCTTTCTAGGGTAGCTTGTGCTGCACATGTCCTGAACAGAAGGCATCTAAGTGCCAGCGATATTCTGTGCCCCCATCACTGTAGCCCTCTTCAGTTCTTTACACTCTTCAACTAAGCAGGTACTGCAGGATGTCATAAGACAGTGAGGGTGGCCTCCTCTGTGCACTTGAAGGGGTTTGTCAGAACAGATGGACAAATGCAAGCTGCCTTCAGACATCTGAGAATGGCACTGGAGAGTGGCGACATATGGCATGTAAGGTTAGAAGCTCATGGGGCACAGCCTATACTGGTGGCATTGGTTTCAAGTCTGGAACCCAAGCCTGGTTGAGATACCTGCATTTACAAATATAAAACAGGTAGAAATATAGCACTATGGCCTGCAAGGGGGGGGGGGGCACCACTGAGCCCCAAAAACCCTAAACACAAATAAACCATAACCAGTACAAATCAATGTTTTATTTTCAGGAATCACCTTCAAAACAGGTGCTTTTCATCCAAATTCGTCACATCTCCCAGGTCAGCTTTGTCCATCCTCTACAACCCGACTCCGACTTGCCCGACTGAGGCAGAGCGGCGTGATTACTCTCGGGGGTCATCACCGCACACTCAGGGACCTCCAAAAAACATGAAACGTGCCTTCTTACAGCACACGCTGGTAGTTGCCAAGAAATCCAGCAGGGCTGCCCATTGGGACTACAACTCCCATGAAACCTTGCAGGTGTACACATGGGAGATCCACCAGAGGGATGCGGACACCCATCATCACCATGGGATGAGCAAATGGACATGGGGGGCTGCTGCCCTCCGTCTATCTGTTACAAAGGCTTCCCAGCTGGGCAAACACAAAGTCACTATAAGGTGTGGAACAACGCATGGATACTCAGGATAAATCCATCTAGTCTGTAAATTGGAAGTGTTTTTCCAGTGTCGTCATGCCATTGTTTTTTTACTTTACATTTCAGATATCCTATAAAAGTCATTTTTATAGGTCATAATTATAACACCAAATTCTAGAAGCTTTCAACAAGTCGTAAGATTGCCAGACATTGCATTCCCAACACCTTCTCCATAAACAACCTGCGATGTGGAGCTGATGAGTGAATGCCAGGGCACTGCGCCGAATTTAAATCAGTGTTTGGTTGAATGTAACGAGGCTCTTGAATGTCTGTGTCCCCCAAACATGACCACCCGCCTACCCCCACCGAGAGATGAAACTAATCACACCATGGAAGGCAGCGGCGCGTCTTCAGCCTGATCTCACACTGACACAATTAGAGTATGACGAATGGCATGTTCAGTCTTCGGAAGGTGAGAAGTAAATCTGAACCTCTGAGAAATGGCGCAGGGGTAAAGTCAAAGGGTTACCCGGGCGTGCTGTGCGGAAATTGAAACGGTGCCCTGAAGAGAAAAAATCCGTTTGAGGAAAATAAAAAATAGCAAACAAAAAAAGATCATCGATGGCAGTGTGTGTTCTGCTACGTATCAAGTTGGTGTGGGAGAGCGTAGCTGGTTATGTGTGTCTGTGTGTGGGCACTGCCATTAATCAGGAATGGAGAAGCAGGTTAGAAAATAGATGAATATAAAATACAGCAAATAACAATCCAGACGAGAACAAGCCCTTCAGCCCAACAAAGCCCACCAGTCCTATCCACTTACGTCTTCTAAAATAACATCAAGTTGTGTTTTGGACGTCCCTCAGGTCCTCCTGTCTACCACGCTACTTGGTCACTTGAGTCTGTGAGTCTTTATTTTTTTGTGTGAAGAAAAACCTCTGAATGTTTTTTGCGAAATTTCCCCTTCACAAGTTTCCAACTGTGTCCCAGTGTTCTTGATGAACTCATTTTAAAGTCACCGTCTCGATCTGCTGGTCTAATACCCCTCATGATGTTAAACTCTCCTTCACCTGACCCCTTACTGACTGTGCAGTAAAAGTGTTCTTGCCATGTCTTGCTCAGTCTTTCCCTTATTCATTCCTATTATTGATTTACTTGTGATACACAATAAGCTTACTGGCTTGTAGTTGCTTGGATCTGCTTGGTCACCCTTTTTATATAACGGGATAATAATTTTCCATATTCCAGCCCTTCAAAATTTCTCCAGTGCATAGTGACTTCCTAAAAATATGCGTCAAGAGTTTAAACCTGTGCTCACTGGCCTCCTTAAGAACTTGAGGGTAGATATCATCTGGCCCTGGTGTTCTGTTTGATTTCAGCCTATTTAATCTCAGCAGCGCATCTCTCTCTGCAATCACTCAGAACGTCTTTAGTGGTCCTTGTTACTGCTGGGATGTCAGCCATTTCCTCAGTTGTGAAGAGCATAGAACAATGCAAGTTTGGGGCATCCGCTATTTCAAGAAATGGCTAAATAAAAATTATTATTCTGTTATAACACTCCATCTGGCCTTCCTGAACCTAGAAAAAGCATTAGATAGGACCCTGCATGAGCTGATCTGATGCCCGCTCCGACTCCATGATGTTTTGGAGGCTTGAGTGTGATGGACTTAATGACTTTACAAGAACGGCACAATTCACCATTCAGGCTGGTGTCCATCAAGGATCCATCGTCTCACCCCTACAATTCAACTTATGAATGGACACCACAAACACCCAACTTCCACATCCTTGAATGCTGTGCCTTCCTCATCTATCTATCTATCTATCTATCTATCCTTTTTTCTGCTTTGTCATATACGAAGTATAGGGAAAGTATTGTAATCATCCAAAAAATTCACCTCGAGATTATGATGAATCTCGATGTTTTACACCTCCCTGCGTCCAACAATACTATTTTTGGAATTATGTCTGCCTGTGTGTCTGTTTTGTTTATGTAAACACGATAACCTGAGTATGCTTTCACTTAGGTCAAGCAAATTCTGGATACAACTTCTAGGTTGATTTCTATCAACTTTCAGCTATTTCCGCTAATTGGAAGTGGTACTTTTTTGTTCATAGAGCTTTAGAATCTGATTTATCCAACTTTAATTTTATAATAATTATTCAATATATTATTACCTCTAGAATCCCTGAAGCCTATGAAAAAACTTGTAATCCTGGCCCACCTTAAATCCCTTCGCACCTCTCCATCAGCGTCTTTTGTTTTGTAAATGTGTCGATCAGCACAAGCAGCAAGCGGCCTGCTATCCCACCCTTCCCTCCTCGATGGAGCTCAACTCAGCCAAAAAGTTCTCTCAGCTCAAGCCAAGGCTCCTCATCTGTGTTGTGTGTGAGGTGCCAGGAGTCGTATTGGGTAAATAATACAGTATATCGCTATTTGGAATTCCTTGTCTACAATTATCTGGATAAGTGTAGGATGAAAGGAAATGCAAGTAATGCCAAACACATACCTAAAGTAGAAACCTTTTTCCATGTTATACTAATAATGACGTGAAGTGTGTAATGTGTGAAAACTTTAGTCCAAATATCAAATAAACACGTTGTTAACTAGCTGTCCTCCACGGCTTGGGCTGCATGGTAGTGAAACAGAACAAATTTTAAAAGTCAATAATCACACAGGTATCGCTAGCTAAGCAGAGGCAAAGGGGCGCTCCAACACATCGCGACAGTTAGAGCGACTCAAATGGAGTCTGGTGTGTGAGTGAGGTGGCACCCTGCCCGTCTCCCTACTCCTGAGGTCCCAATTTCCCCTCCCCTTGGCCCGCTACGTCTCTCTCAGATTCACGCAAATAAATCGGTGCTGCAAGTGACTTACGATACTTAGCGAAGTCGCAAAATCAACTGGAATGCTCAAGCAAATTATAGAAAAAAAAGGTCTAAATCCGTGAAGGAGTTCTCTTGTGAAAAGCAGAAAGACACACAAACAGGCAGACAGACGTTGGATTTTATATACAAAGAGATTTGATTTGATTTGTTGTCGATGGTTCTTTAATGTTCATAATATAAAAATTGAATCCTTGTTTTGCGGTTCACCCCACAAATATCCATCCCCATATCTGAGTGCACGAGAAAGTCCAGGGGTGACCACTCACAATTTTCTATTTATTGAGCTTCTCCTAAGTGCCAAATTTCTAATAATTTCTAATCTAACTGTAGTGGGTCAGCGCAAAACTAATGAATAAAAAACAAAACCAAGAGAAATAAAACAGAAAAACAGAAAAAAAATCCAGATTAGGCCGTAATCCCCAGCTCTAGTGGATCTCTTGCTCACTTGTGGATGACTTTTTTTGCTTGTGCACCACTTGGGTGGAGGTACCAGGGGGCTGCCACTGATACTTTAGGATGAGTCCCCCCATCACGCACACTCGTCTCTTTCACTTTGTTCTCCAGATATTCGTTTTTCACTAATTGGCTGATATCTGTGCCTGAATGCCAGTTGGTTAGTAACTTATAGTTAACATCAAATTTAGCTGTGACAATGAGACAGTATAACTTTTATTTCATTTACATGTAATTGTTCAACATTTATATTTCATTGCAAAATTACACCGTGTTTTGGCATTTCCACTCGCTCTCCATAGACTATCTAATTAGGCACATTATTCATGTAATTAGTTTAATTATTTCATCGCTCAGTGTAGACAATGCTTAATTGAATGAAATAAAACTCAACTAAACCAATTATAAAGGAGAACAATTAACACGATGCTATCAACAACTAAATGCTTATTCCAGAAGTTTTCATGACGTATTGTATAGAAAGCCCCCCAAGGCTATGGTTTTAAGATAAAAACTGCGATTTTTAAAATCACAATGGAGTACTTCACCCGGCAGGCCGCTCCTAAATTAAATAAAACTTCTACTACAACAGACATGCACATTGGGTTATGGGGTCACTGTGGGTATCCACTCGAATGGCACCCTGGCTCTCACTGGATAGACACCGGCCACCTGAGATCCTTTAATTTGATCATTTAAATTAGGGTTACTTTAAAATGAAATAACAGCACCTCATTTGAAGTCGTACTGCTAGGTGAGGCAGCAGCTGATGCTGACAGTCAGACAGACGGCTGCAAAAAGTTTACGTAAGCTGGCAGATCTTTCAGTTAACTTTTGAACCTCCTGGAAAAACAAGCAAAAAAACGTTGAGTTCTTTCAACAATAAAAATGTTATTACGTGTAACACAGACCTGTAGATACTAAATCGTCAACATTAACCCAGTGGCAAAGGTCTGTCTGGGGTCCACTACCGTACTGTGCTGATATAGTAGACGTCCTTCGTGTCACATGTTTTGAAACGGTCACCACCACACAGACGTCACATGGAGCCATGCAGTACAGGTAAGGCAGTATGTATATATGTAAATATATATATACAGTATATATATATATATATATATATATATATATATATATATATATATATATATATATATATATATATATATATATATATATATATATATATATATATATATATATATATATATATATATATATATATTGTAAAAGGCGCTATATAGCGCCTGACCCGGCACAGACCACGCAGAGGCAACGTGTACAAAACACTCAGGCTTTATTATTTTTCTTCAGCTGTGTGACACGTCTTCCCCGTGCCACACAGCCCAAACACAGTCCCAAAAGCACAAAGCCACAAAACTCACTTCTCCTCCTTCTCTTCCACCACTCCTCCGCAAGCTTAGTCCTCCTCCTCCCAACCCTGGCTCCCCGAGTGGTGGTGGCTGGGGCCTTTTATAGCCCACCCGGAAGCATTCCAGGTGATTAACCACCTGGTCCTAATTGAACTTCCGGGTGGGGCTGAAAGCTGTTCAGCAAGCAAGAGAGAGAGAGCGAGAGAGCGCCCGCACACACACACAAGCGCGAGAGAGAGGCACACACACATTTGCGTGAGACAGAGGCACACACACAGGCGCGCGAGACAGAGGCACACACACAGGCGCTCCAGGCTCGGGTAAGAGACACACGTACACACGAAAAAGAGAGAGAGAGCGAGCGAGAGAGGGAGGACTGGACGCATAAGGTAGAAAAGGCTTGTTTTTGTTTTCAGTTCTGTTTACAGCGATCGGTTCATAGCATGCATTGTTGCAATGTTATTTTTTTTGGTGGTTTATTAAATTACGGAATTTTCAAATCTTCTTTTTTTCCCTGTGCTTAAAACTCATTAAAAAAAGTGTTTTTAGCGAACGGTTCCTAGTACTATAGCACAAACTATTGCAGTGTTAGTTTTCTCTGTTGTTCAAGGTTTTCTCAGTGTTATTCAATGTTTTTACATTTAGTTTACTATTACGCTGTGCATTCTATGGTATAATAAACTATATTTCTGCTTAAAAAGTAAAAAAATATATATATACATACAGTTCGTACAGTCTGGAACGGATTAATTGTATTTACATACAATCCTATGGGGGAAATTGCTTCGGTTCACGACCAAAGCAGTTTACGAACAGAGTATTGGAAACAATTATGGTCGTGAACCGAGGTTCCACTGTAGTTTTTGCTGTGAAGCAGGTGCTAAATTAAGGAGAAGGGTCTAGCTGCAGCCTGCAATACCTATGACATAGGTCAGGTAATGCCCACGACGACAGTCAAAAAACGTACTTTGACTGAGATAACCCTCCTACAACCCTAATCTTAACCATAGGGTAACAGGGCCCTAATATTAACCATAGTCTAATGCGATGGGTGTTACGTGACTGACGCTGAGGCCGTTTGGTGATGTTGGGGCATTACACTAAGGTACTGTGGTCTGCAATTACACTCTGTTGAAATTAAATGGAGATTGTTCATTTGACAATAGCACAGAAGCAAACAATAAGCTGGTACATTTTATCTTGGCACAACTTATCTCAAATTTGGACAATTTCTCAAAATTAATAGCCAAATTAATAGCCACACCAACCCTTTGCTTCTATCAGGTGGATGCAGTTTCCACTACGACTGCTAGATGGCGTGACCAGAGCTTTGAATATGATCCTTGGTATGTATCAAAAAGGCATCAACTGGCATTGATACATACATTGATACATTCATACATTGATACATACGCCATCTTGGCTGCATTGAGGCTGGAAGCGGTTTGAAGTGATTTCGTGACAATCGTCTACAAGGGGTTAAAAAGGGGGCCGGTGACCAAAAGGAAGGAGGGATTTTGTAATCTGTGTTTCAAGTTTCTGTCTGTCTGCCCTCTGCTGGGTTTCATCACCCATCATTACATGGTGACTTTGAACATGGTGTGGTTGTTGGTGCTCTGAGTATTTCAGATCTTGTGGGATTTTCACGCACAACCATCTCAGGGGTTTACAGAGAATCGTCCAAAAAAGAGAGAATATCCAGTGAGTGGCAATGCCTTGTTGATGCCAGAGGTCAGAGGTGAATGGGCAAACTGGTCTGATCTGATAGAAATGCAAAAGTAACTCAGATAAGCACTCGTTACAACCGAGGTGTGCAGAAGAGCACCTCTGAACACACAACAGGTGGGCTTCAGCAACAGGAGACCACACCGGTTGATACTCCTGTCAGCTAAGAACAGGCAGCTGAGGCGACAATTCACACGGGGTCACCAAAATCGGACAACACAAGATTGTAAAAATGTTGACATTTAGATGGCGGGGTCAACAACATGAAAGCAGGGACCCATCCTGCCTTGTATCAATGCTTCAGGCTGCTGGTGGTGCTGTGATGGTGTGGTTGATATTTTCGTGGTACACTTTGGTCCCCTTAGTACCAACTGAGCATCATTTAAATGTCACAGCGTACCTAAGTGTTGTTGCTGACCACGTCCATCCTTTCATGACCGCCATCTTCTGATGACTTCTTCCAGCAGGACACAAGCTCAGATCATCTCAGACTGGTTTCTTTTAACATGACAAGGAGTTCACTGCACTCCAGTGGCCTCCACAGTCAGCAGATCTCAATTCAACAGAGCACCTTTGGGATGTGGTGGAACAGGAGATTCACATCGTGGATGTGTAGCTGACAAATGTGCAGCAACTGTGTGATGCGATCATGTCAATATGGACTAAAGTTCCTGAGGATTGCTTTCCAGCACCTTGTTGAATCAATGGCATGAAGAATTATGTCAGTTCTGAAGGCAAAAGGGGGTCCAACTCGGGACTAGAAAGGTATACCTAATAAAGTGGCAGGTGAGTGTATCTGCCTGGGTATAAGCTGTCTCCTCTTGCGAGTGCCAATGGCTCTGTACCATCTGCTGCAAGAAAGTAACTGTGCAGAATGGCTGAGCTTGTGCCTTTCTATGGTAGTTTGTGCTAACGTTAATGACGTCTCCATCCAGCCGGTTTGTAATTTATGGGCCGGGGACTGGAAGGGGCGGAGTCAGACGCTCTCATTGGCTGTCTTTGCGGAGGTGCGTGTATCTGTTCTCATATCTGCCTATTTCAATTCAGGGTTGTGGGGACTCTTGTGCTTATCCGAGAAGCATGAGGTGAAAGGCAGGAGCCAAACCTGGACGAGAGGGTCAGTCTATCGCTGGGTCTACTCACATGCACGCCCACATCCACCTATCTCTTTGAGACGTGGGAGAAAACCTGGAGGAAAATGCAAAGCGGCCACGAGGGTGCTTCTCTTTACATATGGAGTAAGTGCATTAAATGTGGTGGGGAGCAGAAATTTAGGGACCTTCAGATCTCGACTTGATGTTATTTGGATGGATGAGCTTGGTGAGCTAAATGGCCCATTCACATCACACTTTTTCTAATGTTACAATGAGGGGAAAATGTCTACACAGACAGCATCTAGAAGCAAAATTTGAACCCATGAGGCCTGGGCAGCAGGACTCACTACTTACCACCACTAAATATTTTAAATGCAATAATAAAGAAGAGCATACAATTTCATTTTCACGTTAATTCCGGGGCATATTCCAGCTGATGAAATTAAAAGCCCATTCTATTAAAATTCCAATTTTGCTGGATTTGCGGCAGACTCCAAACGTTACAACGAAAGACACGAGTCAATTAAAAAGTCCGGACCCGATAAAAACGCAGACATCTATTGTGCTGGGTGGCGAGCTTCACTTTTTTTTTTTTTAGAAAAAGAATGTTTTCCACAAAATTGCACCATTGTTCATTTTGCTTGCTTCCTTCCTCTGCTTTCTATTCAAAAGAAGAACTCAATTCTACAGCTGCGCAATCAGCATAATTGATTGTGTTAATTATCTGAAATTATATCGCATTTCATATGGCGTTAGATGGCGCCTACCGTATCTCTCCATAAAATGGCTTTTTATGGTAGCAGGGCTTTTGTTTCAGGCTTTTGAATGAATTCATTTATTTCACGTTAGCATCCGGGGATCAGACCACCAAGGCAAACTATTTGGCCTCAACACCAAACGGTCCACCAATGCAGCTCACCATCCACAGCACACCATACCTACAGTAAAGCATGGAGGGGGCAGCATCCTGTCATGGGGGACCTGGGGCTCTCGTTAGGGTAGAAGGAAAAAACTGAATGGGGCAAAATCCTGTCAAATTCTGGAGGAAAACCTGCTACCCTCTGCCAGAAAGTTGAAGATGGGCAGAATGTTCACCTTTCAACACGACAACGACCCGAAGCACACAGCAAAATGGACCACACGGTTGCTGAAGGAGAAAAAAGTGAATGTCCTGTTGTGGCCAGTCAGAGCCCAGAGTGAAATCACACTGAAAATCTGTGGAAAGATCTGAAGATAGCAGACCAGCAACGCTCACCACCCAATGTGACCGAACTTGAACAGTTATTGTAAAGAAGAGTGGGGGGCAAATATTGAGTGGGCTCAATCTAGATGGGCAAAGCTGATAGAGAAGAATCAACAGACTCAAGACTGTCATTAAAGCAAAAGGGGGGTCAACAAAATGACATTGACATGGGGGGGTTGATCCTTTATTAATCTCAGTAGGTCTTGTCTATCTATCTATCTATCTATCTATCTATCTATCGTGGTACCTGGCCGGGGCTGGAGCCTGGCTGGGACGCCCAGGAGGACCAGAGGAGGGCTTGTGCCTCCTCCAGACCGCGAGGGGGCGTCCGCCCTGGTTATGTTGGGGGCCTCGGGTAAAGGGCTTGGAAGCCCAGCCCTGTAGGGACCCGTGGCCACCGCCAGGCGGCGCCCCAGTGCCTGAATATCCTGGGAGCCCAGCACTTCTGCTGGAGAAAGGACTAGAGGCGGCCAGGCGAGAGGCACAGAGACTGTGAGGCCTGGACATTGGGGGAATCGGTGCAGGAGGCACTGGGGTGTGTTGTGCACGTAAAATTGTAAATATTTGTAAATAAACAGTGTGTTGGGTGAAACAACAACGGAACTGGGTGGTAGTAGGACAGTGCTTACTGGGAGGAATGGAGGAGTAATTTGTGTGCTTTATTCTTATTATTTATTTACTTTGTTATTATATATTTACTTTATTCATATGGTGGCTGTGGTGCTTGGAGGCACTGAAAACAAGAAAATAATTAAATACCTTCTTGTATTCAGGGTGTCTGTCTGTTGGGTTGTAAGGGGTGACAGCGACCCCTAGTGTCTTACACAGTCAACAGACAATAGAGAAGAAAAACAGATTTCCACAATAAAGACAGTGGTGCCATGTATCATCCACAACATTAAGCCCACCCTCCTAATATCATGTAGGCCCACCTTGTGCTGACCCCATCGAGGCATTGACTCCACAAGGCCTCTGAAGGTGGCACCAAGACATGACCAGCAGCTCCTTGAAGTCCTGTGAAGTTGTGAGGTGGGTCTTCCATGGGTCACAGATGCCCGATCGGATTGAGATCTGGGGAGTTTTTGTGGATTTCCCCTTGGGATTAATAAAGTATCTATCTATCTATCTATCTATCTATCTATCATATAGTGCCTTTCATATCTATCTATCTATCTATCATATAGTGCCTTTCATATCTATCTATCTATCTATCATATAGTGCCTTTCATATCTATCTATCTATCTATCTATCTATGTGATACAATGAAGTTGGAATTTTGGAATTTGGTGTTCCTGGCTACAGAAATCCAAATGGCTGCCTTATGATTTGCTTTGGTTCAGGGGTCTCCGTGTCTGTCACCTTACAAAGAGTTTCAGAAGGGTGCATCAGAAGGGTGGATTTTCCTACAGTAAATAAATCTTTTTTAAAACCCATTTTATAGTTCATTTTTTTTAAAGATACTTTCTGTTCTTTCATAAACCGTTTTTAAGTTTAAACTTCCAGCAAGACAGCTGAGCCAGGCTAGGGCTTTAAAGCGCACAATGAAAACTCTTTGACAGACGGTGACAATTCCGTAGCGGAGTGTTTCTCTATTTCTTGTCTTTGATTTCCATCATGAACAGCAGCGGCTCTTTCAAATGACTGATGAGGTTTCTGTGAGCTTTCTGGGATTCCAAAGGGCCGTTCCTATCGCTCACGTTCTGCGACTTATGAGTGCATTCCTTAGTAATTATTCAAATGCCAATACATCTGTCACAAATGAAAAAATGGAGGGCTTGCTTATAATAAATCCTAACAATCATAAAGCGGATTTTACTTCAAAAATAACTATACACCTGAGAAAAAGAAAGCGTCGAGTAAGCACGGCGGATTGGTGCTGTGTGCGCAGAACATGTGCAGTGCATTCAGAAGGAGGTCCGAGCCCTTGGCAAAAGGCACACTTGACTGTGATGCAGATTTCATATTAAAAGCAAACATTTGCTATTTTTGCCCATCAATCTACACACAATATGACATACTGTACTGACAAAGTGAAAAAACTTTTCTAAATTTATTAAAAACCTGAAACTGAAATCTTTCGTGCATAGAAGTGATAAGACTTTGGGATAAGTTATCAAGTAGAGCTCAGATGTTGAAAACGCGAAGAAAAGCCGTTTCAAGTGTCCGTGTGTCTGCCTGTGGACACCTTTGTACAGCGCTAACGTCTGAAAGAACGGACCTCCGGTGTCTTTAAGTTGCATCGTATCGGTCTGATTAAAGGCTCCAAGTCTACTGCCGCTGGCCCAGCACGTATCTCCACACCCTTCAGAAACAATAACCATTGTAGAAATTATTTAAGTTAACCAAGACTTCTGTTTCTATTTTAAAACATCCCTGTATATATTAACAAATCATTGTTTAAGAAAATAGGGGGCTGTGCCCCCTGCTCGCTTCGCTCGTCAACGCCTGGACGGGCGCTACACACCAGCCACTTTGAGGTTCTGCCACTTTGTGCCCTCATCCACTGGCTCATCCCTCGGGTACGTGATAAGCAGTAGCGGGTTCAAGGGGCTCCCCGGAAGGACCCAGTAGCATGGGGCCAACCCGCACCATCTCTCCAGCCTCATCATGGCTGTTCGTTCAGGGGGATCATTGACAAGCTGAAATGTGAACCGTCAATCTGAGGTGGTATGCACTCTGGAGCAGAGTCTCAGTATTTGACTACATTCATAAGGTGGCAGATATTGGACCCTATCACAAAAAAAAAATCCATCTACATGGAAGAAAAAGCAACCAAAGACTAAGAATCTAATGTAAGTGAAATAAAACAAAGAAAAGAAAAAAATAAAACTGCACACTAGAGAAGCAACTGTAAGAAAATTCCTTCTGCGGAGGAGAAATAATTTAGATGTTTGTAAACATCTATCTATTTATTATATAGTGCCTTTCATATCTATCTATCTATCTATTATATAGTGCCTTTCATATCTATCTATCTATTATATAGTGCCTTTTATCTATCTATTATATAGTGCCTTTCATATCTATCCATCTATCTATCTATTATATAGTGCCTTTCATCTATCTATTATATAGTGCCTTTCATATCTATCTATCTATCTATCTATTATATAGTGCCTTTCATATCTATCTATCTATCTATTATATAGTGCCTTTCATATCTATCTATCTATCTCTCTATAATATAGTGCCTTTCATATCTATCTATCTATCTATCTATTATATAGTGCCTTTCATATCTATCTATTATATAGTGCCTTTCATATCTATCTATCTATCTATCTATCCTCTAAGACCTGATATGCTAATTCAAGCACGATGTGCTGTGCTGTGCTGTGCAGTGCCATGAATGGACTTTGCAGTTTGTCTCGTCTTTGTAAGGCTAACTGAACTCTTGTTCATTCTTATACAGCACAGAGTTGTCAAATATAAACATCTTCAACATGCTGACTGCTAAATATGAGGTAACTTGTAGCAGACAATCTACAGATGGACGCCTCCTATGAGTTATCACTAAAACTGTGGCACCAGATACGAGCTCATTCGTGGGTAACGCAAGCAAACAGAGGACAGTGAGCATCAGAAGTAAGAAGGACATTTCAATGGATTCTTTCACTCTGAGTTAGTTTTTTGATAACATGACATGACGTGCAGTGTGAATTGTTGACCTTCCATGCACGGGGCCACGTGTGCCTTTCTAAGTGACGCTCCAATCAGTTTGTAAAAACTTCTCAATGAGAATTAAAGTAAATAGGAGGCGCCTGAGCACAATCTGGAGTGACACAGCAAAGGGTCCAAATACTTCTGTGAATGAGAGACATTTTTTGATTTTTAATACTTATACAAATCTTTCTGCAGACCTGTTTTCACTTTGTCATGATGGGTGATTGAGAGCAGATTGATGGGCAACAATGGTAAATGTACCCATTTCAAATTAAATCTACAACACTATAAAAAGTGCAGAAAGTGGAGGCGTCAGAGTGTGTATTCTGGATTTGGGGAGGGCTTATGAGGACCCCCTATTGTTCACATGCTGTATATTTTTTAATGGATCTCAAGTACAACATGGCTGCTTTTGTGACCTTAAAACACCTTTTTAGGCTTTTGTGAGATCCCCACTCCAGCTGACACTATCCATCTAAACAGGAAACAGCCATCTTTGAACTCCAGCGTTATTCACACACAACGCAATAAAGACTCAGATTGTGTCAAACATTTCTTGGACTCACTGAACAAGATGGTCCCCCACGATGAGTTGGCTTTCACAGTCAAATAAACTGTCACCATGTTGTCACCCTGGGATGAACTGGCTTTCTCCAGTAGGACAGCGAATGTCGGCAGCTCTAAGTAGGACTCCCCATTAAAGGAAGGGAAAAACACCCTTGAATCTGTAAGAAAACAGAAGAAAAGAAAAGAATGCAGCCATTTGTTTTTCTGAAATAGATGTTTTTTTTTTCATAACAGGACAACAGAAAGCAAAAGTCTCCTGTGCAGGCCTGAGGCCTGCCTCTTGAGTTTGGGTTTAGGTTCACTTTGAATGTAGGCCTCGGTATTCTCCTCCTGGAGAGAAAGCCTTAATTACAGTTTTAATTAACAGTATGCAAAAAAAAAAAAAAAGTGAAAGATTGCAGGAAACGTTGCAAAAAAGATCAAAACGAAACCAATTTAAGTCCATGACAAAATCCTAGTGACAAAAGCAGAAGGTGAAAATCGGAAAAGAAGACACAATCATCAAAAGTCACAATCTGTTATGAATGTCACCATTAAAATTATGTTCTGGAATTCCCTGAATCTTACTTATAATGCCATTTTTTCTATTAAGTACTTTTGATAGACTGTACTAATAACATGCGTTGCATTTGCCACTCCAACGGATGGTGCATCACAAACATTTGTAGTAGTAATAAAAGCATTGCTTTTTCCATTTCAACAAATGGTACATTACAAACATTTGGAGCAGTAAAAGTCATTGCATTTGTCATTCTGATAGATTGTGCATCACAAACATTTGTAGCAGTAATAAAGGGCAATGCATTTGCCATTCCAACAGATGGTGCTTCACTAACATTTGTAGTTGTAATTAAAAGCATTGCTTATTCCATTCCAACAGGTGGTGCATCCCAAACATTTTAAGTAGTAATAAAAGGCATTGCATTTGCCATTCCGACAGATGGTGCATTGTAAATATCAGAACTGCTTTTACAAATCCCATGCCAAATAACATATAATGGAATCATTTGCAGTGTGTCATCTATTGGAATATACTTTGTAAAGCATCTAGAAATAAAATGCATTATATTTGTCATTCCAACAGATGGCATGACACAAATGTATCATTTTGAATAAAAATAGAATGCATTTTCTTACTACATGCATTACAAAATACAGTACAGTTCAATAGATGGTTGATTACTAAGATTTCAGCCTGTCTTAGACGGGTAGCACAGTTAGTGCTTTATAATTCAGCATTCTCATCTGATGCACACTCACTTAAGATGTCAGTATAAACAGTTCAGAGGGATTTCTGAAGTGGTCAACAACAATCGCACTGCAATTTACTTAAAGTACATTTCAGGAAGGCACAAGCACAACACAAAATGCAGATGAAAGCGTCCCCGAAGCGGAGTGGCAGTTTTGAAGATGAAACCAAAATGTCAACTGCCCTCCTTCAGAAGCGCGAGCAGAGCAGTATGTGGCAGCAAGCAGCCGTAAAGCTGCGGCAAAGCAGATGGCAGCTCTTAGCGATGGTCCCCGGCGAGCGGCAAATCTAATAAGGGAGAGTGGGAGTCTTGATCTGGTGTCCAAAAATAATCAAAACGTGTCAAGCAAATTACAAGTGATGCCCCTAAACAATCAAGTGACAAACTTTGGTTATCGTCTGCAATTCAAAATCACAGGCTGTTTAAAAAGTCAGACATTAAAAAGACGACAGGAGAGCAGGGTCTGAGCGGGCTGATCAGAGTGGGCAGTAGAAATAAGAAATGGAGTGCGTGGAAAGTGACCCTCATTCATTCATTTACTCATTCACACGTTCACAGACTCGCTCAAGTCAAGTGATGCCTTCAGTTTATTTTAGGTGTAAAAGCTCAGAGCGCCTAGAAGTACTTCAAGTTACAGTGCATCCGGAAAGTATTCACAGCGCATCACTTTTTCCACATTTTGTTATGTCACAGCCTTATTCCAAAATGGATTAAATTCTTTTTTTTCCTCAGAATTCTACACACAACACCCCATAATGACAACGTGAAAAAAGTTTACTTGAGGTTTTGCAAATTTATTAAAAATAAAAACTGAGAAATCCCATGTACATAAGTATTCACAGCCTTTGCTCAATACTTTGTCGATGCACCTTTGGCAGCAATTCCAGCCTCAAGTCTTTTTGAATCTGATGCCACAAGCTTGGCACACCTATCCTTGGCCAGTTTCGCCCATTCCTCTTTGCAGCACCTCTCAAGCTCCATCAGGTTGGATGGGAAGCGTTGGTGCACAGCCATTTAAGATCTCTCCAGAGATGTTCAATCGGATTCAAGTCTGGGCTCTGGCTGGGCCACTCAAGGACATTCACAGAGTTGTCCTGAAGCCACTCCTTTGATATCTTGGCTGTGTGCTTAGGGTCGTTGTCCTGCTGAAAGATGAACCGTCGCCCCAGTCTGAGGTCAAGAGCGCTCTGGAGCAGGTTTTCATCCAGGATGTCTCTGTACATTGCTGCAGTCATCTTTCCCTTTATCCTGACTAGTCTCCCAGTTCCTGATGCTACCACCACCATGCTTCAATGTAGGGATGGTATTGGCCTGGTGATGAGCGGTGCCTGGTTTCCTCCAAACGTGGACGCCTGGCATTCACACCAAAGAGTTCAATCTTTGTCTCATCAGACCAGAGTATTTTGTTTCTCATGGTCTGAGTGTCCTTCATGTGCCTTTTGGCAAACTCCAGGCGGGCTGCCATGTGCCTTTTACTAAGGAGTGGCTTCCGTCTGGGCACTCTACCATACAGGCCTGATTGGTGGATTGCTGCAGAGATGGTTGTCCTTCTGGAAGGTTCTCCTCTCTCCACTGAGGACCTCTGGAGCTCTGACAGAGTGACCATTGGGTTCTTGGTCACCTCACTGACTAAGGCCCTTCTCCCCCTGATCACTAAGTTGAGATGGCCGGCCAGCTCTAGGAAGTGTCCTGGTGGTTTCGAACTTCTTCCACTTACGGATGATGGAGGCCACTGTGCTCATTGGGACCTTCAAAGCAGCAGAAGTTTTTCTGTAACTTTCCTGAGATTTGTGCCTCGAGACAATCCTGTCTCGGAGGTCTACAGACAATTCCTTTGACTTCATGCTTGGTTTGTGCTCTGACATGAACTGTCAACTGTGGGACCTTCTATAGACAGGTGTGTGCCTTTCCAAATCATGTCACATCAACTGAATTTACCACAGGTGGACTCCAATGAAGCTGCAGAAACATCTCAAGGATG
This sequence comes from Polypterus senegalus, assembly GCF_016835505.1. NCBI lineage: Eukaryota > Metazoa > Chordata > Cladistia > Polypteriformes > Polypteridae > Polypterus > Polypterus senegalus. The sequence continues at coordinate 11,120,227 of NC_053169.1, forward strand.
ATCAGGGGAAACAGGACGCACCTGAGCTCAATTTGGAGCTTCATGGCAAAGGCTGTGAATACTTATGTACATGTGCTTTCTCAATTTTTTTATATTTAATAAATTTGCAAAACTCTCAAGTAAACTTTTTTCATGTTGTCATTATGGGGTGTTGTGTGTAGAATTCTGAGGAAAAAAATAAATTTAATCCATTTTGGAATAAGGCTGTAACAAGAAAATGTGGAAAAAAGTGATGCACTGGGAATACTTCCTGGATGCACTGTATATTGCAGTAAAAGTACGTTATGAGGCCTTATAAAGTTTACATATTCTATACTGTGCACAAAAGACATTACATTAAACACACAGTAAAAGGAATCAACCTCAATAGTGTGTTCATTCATTAAATAATGTATTCATTCTGTCATTCATTCATTCACATGTTCATTGATTCATGTCAGTTCAATTAGTAATTGATTTGAATGAATTACTCTCAGGGCGGCATGTTCTCCCTGTGTCTGCGTGGGTTTCCTCCCACAGTCCAAAGACATGCAGGTTAGGTGCATTGGCGATCCTAAATTGTCCCTAGTGTGTGTACTTGGTGTGTGGGTGTGCGCCCTACAGGGCCATGGGGTCTGCTGAAGTCAATCCCAGCCAACACAGGGTGCAAGGCAGGAAACAAATCCCAGGCAGGGCATGCATACACACATCCACCCACACTCCAAGCACACATTAGGGACAATTTAGGACCGCCAAGGCACCTAACCTGCATGTCTTTGGACTGTGGGAGGAAACTCACGCAGACACGGGGAGAACATGCACACTCCACGCAGGGAGGACCCAGGAAGCGAACCCGGGTCTTCTAACTGCGAGGCAGCAGTGCTACCCACTGCACCACCGTGCCTCAATTAATAATTCATTATCATTTTCATTCATTCATTTAAATTTCATTTGACTGTTTATTCGGTGTATACTTTGTTACTGACTGAAACTGTATTATGACACCACCATTTTACGCCTCCTTTTTCCTTCACTTCAAAGTAAGCCCCCCGATAAAATGAAAAGGCACATACAGTGTAGCTGCGACCAACAGAAACTGTCTCGCCGGCCCACATACTCAAACCAACGCACGGAAGGAGAAACATCCACAGCACGCCATACGAACCAGCACAGGCAAGATGACTTAAAACAACAAAGACAACACATGATAAACCACAGAGCGACATTATCCGAAGATCAGCGGCAGCAAGTCTCGCACCTCAATGGTGAACGAAAAACGAATTACACACACAACCTTTCTGAAGAGCAGCAGCAAACCGCCAGTCAACAAGGAACATTACGATGGAAAAACTACAGGAATTCTATAACACTGACAACTCAAAACAAGATACTCCCTTTATATTACAATGCAGGCAATTCCCCGTTCGTTTAGCATATTGTATGACTATCACTGAGTCACAAGGACAAACTTTTAATAGCGTCAGAGTTTATAAAGGTGCATAAATGTGGGCACCCCAACAGAGATATGACATCAATACTTAGCTGAGCCTCCTTTTGCTCCTTTGAGCCTCCAGACGTTGTCCTCCTATAGCCTGTGATGAGTGTCTGGACTCTGGATGGAGGTATTTCTGACCATTCTTCATACAAAATCTCTCCAGTTCAGTTCAATTTGATGGACAGCCTGCTTCAAATCATCCCATAGCTTTTCAATGATATTCAAGTCAGGGGACTGTGACGGCCATTCCAGAACATTGTACTTCTCCCTCTGCACGAATGCCTTTGTAGATTTCGAACTGTGTTTTGGGTCATTGTCTTGTTGGAATATCCAACCCCTGTGTAAGTAACTTCAACTTTGTGACTGATGCTTGAACATTATCCTGAAGAATTTGATATTGAGTTGAACTCATGTGACCCTCAACTTTAACAAGGGCCTCAAGTCCCTTTTTGTTCTGACCACATACAGTAACTCCATTTTTGTCTCATCAGCCCAAAGCACTTTGTTCCCAAATGAATCTGTCTTGTCTAAATGAGCATTTGATACAACAAGCGACTCTGTTTGTGGCGTGAGTGCAAAAAGGGCTTCTTTCTCATCACCCTGCCATACTGATGTTCATTGTGCAAATTGCGCTGAATTGTAGAACGATGTACAGATACACCATCTGCAGCGAGGTGTTCTTGCAGGTCTTTGGAGGTGATCTGTGGTTGTCTGTATCCATTCTCACAATCCTGCTCATATGTCGCTCCTGTATTTTTCTTGGCCTGCCAGACCTGCTGTGTGTGTTTAACAGCAACTGTGCCTGTGGCCTTCCATTTCCTGATTCCACTCCTTACAGTTAAAACTGACAGTTTAAACCTCTGAGATGGCTTTTTGTAGCCTTCCCCTAAACCACGAGACTGAACATCTTTGTTTTCAGATCTTTGGAGAGTTGCTTTGAGGATCCCATGCTGTCTGTCACTCTTCAGAGGAGAGTCAAAGGGAAGGAAGCACAACTTGCAATCGACCACCTTAAATACCTTTGACCACTCATGATTGGACACTCCGGTCTATGACGTTCAAGGCTTATCGAGCTCATCCAGTCAAGTAATCAGCATTGAGCGGTGACAGGCATTCAAATCAGCACAATGACAAGGGGACCCACATTTGTGCACAGACAGTTATTCACATTTGATTTAATTTCTTACAACTAAATACTGCGTCACTAAAAATCTTTGCTCGGAAAACACCGCAGTACTCAGATGTTCCTAGGAAATGAAAGACACACCACTGTTATCTTATTGTTGAAAGGGGAGTCAATTATTAGGCAGGATGAGAGGGGGTCCCAAACTTTTTCATATGACTGTATATATATATATATATATATATATATATATATATATATATATATATATATATATTGTGATGGATGCCGGCCCTCACCTCCAGGCGGCCAGGAGGAGCTCTCCCGACAGCATGGACGTGCCCCGTGTTCCAGCAGGGCCTCATGGACTTTGTAGTTTTTATACACAGCCCTGCTGGATACTTTGGGGACCACAAGGAGTCGCTGTAGCGAGGCTCGTAGACTCATATGTGCCCTATAACCTGGAAGTGCGTCCTGGTCACGTGAACGGGAGGAATGACGTACTTCAAGGTTGAAGAAAAAGAGAAGTTTCACCTGACCCGGAAGTGATAGAAAGTCACGTGGACTGAGGGACAAACACTTCCGGGTCAAGGACTATAAAGGACTGTGGGAAATCCCAGACGGATGAGCTGAGTTGGGAGGCAGGGTGGCTAAGCGTCTGGGAGAGGAGGATTGTTATTTGTGATTGTTTATTGTTATTGGGAATTGTGGAGAGGAGTGTGCTTTGTGCACTTATTATTATAATAAATAATAATTATTTGGACTTTTACTTGGTGTCTGATGTGTGGTCTGAGGGTACAAGGGTGTGAGCAAACCCTTATTTGTCACAATATACAGTATATATATATATATATATATATATATATATATATATATATATATATATATATATATATATATATATATATATATATATATATATATATACATATATATATATATATGAAGCAGTAGTCATCTTGTCACCCCAGCACAGAGGCAGGCAGGTCGTTTCATTGGCTCTTGATGGAGTCCACCCTATTAGCCAATCAGCACCCACACTGTTTTCTTGCTCTCTTCTTAAAGCCTTATAAGCTGCTCAGTTCATAAGGCCTGAGCTGTCATATACGGTGGGTGGGTGGTTATCACGTGCTGCACACCTCAATCAGAAGACAACAGATATGACAGGAATAAGAGCGACGCTCGCCGCTTCACTGCTCTCACTCCCACCTTGGGGACCTCTTTGAACTCCGCACCGAGTGGAAGTCAATGACATTTGGATGTCTGACATGGATCAGAAGTGAAAAGCGTGCAGGTGCTATTAGCACAGTCCCTCGGCTGACGCTGGAACAGCTTGAATATTTCAAGAAGAAAATCAAAGGAGCTAATAACTTGCAATTTGCACCAAAAAGCAGGCAACTCATTTCAAAATAAAGATCACCATGAAGGAGACCGAGACAGAGAGCAAGGTGGCTTGGGACCCTTATGACAATGTTGGGTGAAAGCTAGGGGGAACCTCAACTGAAAAATTAAACATAAGGAGAATGAGAAGGAAACCAAAATACCGAAATGGACAAATCATATCAATAGGATGAACAGTGGGGGCATTTTTCAGGATTCTGCTTTACTGGATTGATGCGGACATATTCAACAGGAGGGCACATTCAAGTAGTTGACATAAGTAGAAAATCCAGAGGATGGCTGTGGCGCTCCGTGCTGACACCTCTGCACGCACTCGGGCTCTGGGCGTCTGTAACATAACCAAACGGATCAGTGGTATATTTAGGGGCACAGCACTAAAAATATTCAAAAGAATATGAAGTGCCAGCAAGAAAATTACAATTCTAGTGTCATTAAATTAGATGCAGTCCTCTGCAATGAGACTGAATGAATATATATATTGTGGCATATAGCCAGGGCCCTTGCCCGGCCAGGATGCCTCCACACTAGGAGGACCAGGAGAGGGTACACATCCAGAGCATTACCTCCCCCAGAGTGCTAGGTGACAGTGCCTTGGACTCCCGCAGAGCTCCATGGGAGTTTGGACTTTGGTGCAGCCCTGTTGGGATCTGTGGGCGCCACCAGGGGGTGCTGCAGCTGCTGCTGAGGCCTTATGGGAAGCTCTTCCCCCACACCCTGAAGTGCTGCTAGAGGTGGAACAATGAGCACCTGGAGCACTTCTGGGTGCCTTATAAAAGGAGCCAGCAGGCCACCACGCCATGAGCCAGAGTCGGGTGGGAGAAGACAAAGCTTGCTAGGAGGACTGGAGGAAGAGAGAAAGAAGAAGAGTATTTGTGCGGTGCTTTTGAACTGTGATGTACTTGTGGGAAACGGGGAAGGCGTTTCCCATGAGGGAAAAGAAAAATAAAAATCCTGTGTGCTAGTACAATGGAACCTCGAGTCACGACTGTAATTCGTTCCAAAACTCTGGTCGTAACCCGATTAGGTCGTGACCCAAAGTAATTTCCCCCATAGCATTGTATGTAAATACAATTAATCCGTTCCAAACAGTATGAACTGTATGTAAATATATACATTTTAAAGATTTTTAAGCATAAAAATAGTTAATTATACCATATAATGCACAGTGTGATAGTAAACTAAATGTAAAAACACTGAGAAAACCTTGAACAGAGAAAAGTAACATTGCAGGAGTTCACGCTATAGCCTTACGAACCGCTCGCTGTAAACACTTTTTGTAATGAGTTTTAAGCACAGGAAAAAAATGAACATTTGAAAAATCCGTAACTTAATAAACAACTGATCGCTGTAAGCAGAAGTGAAGTGGAGGTTAAAATCCAATAGAAAAAAGTCTTCATTAAATACAACGAGGTTAAAACAATGCTGGAAGCAGTCTCTTTAAAAACAAGCCGGGTGCATTCGTTAACTGCCTTCTCGGCCTTACGCGGCCAGCCCTCTCTCTCTCGTGCTCTCTCTCTCTCTCGCTCGCTGCATAGGGAATGCACAGGGAGAGACTGAGCACGTGCAGAAATCATCGGCGCGTATGAACAGGAAGGGAAATTTACTTGTTCGTCACCCGAGTGTATGGTCGTGAACAGATGCCAAAGTTTGGCAAAGTTTTTGGTAGTAACCCAATTTGTACGTGGTCCGAGACATTTGTGACCTGAGGTTCCACTGTACTTGTGCCTCTGTGTCTGTCTGTGCCGGGTTTGGGCAACAGGAGTGCCCTCTGCAGTCCACAATACGCATAGATCCGATCACAATTGGATATTTGGGGTGGGATGGGTGGCCAGATAGAAGATATCTGCCATGTCCTTTGAGATGGGGGAAGCTTCGACCAACCACAAACGTAACCTGATAGGTAACCACCCAAAGATCAGATTGCGATTAGACCTATGGATGTAACACTCCGATCTTCAACCGGTCAAATAAGCGAACCAGCCGCTGTGGCGCAACGTCAGAGGCTTTACCTTTGGCGCTGATGTCCAAGGTTCAAGTGGTACACGTGTGGAAGTGGGCCGATCGGTCAGACACCTCAATTGCTCCTCGGGTGGAGGGGCGTGTCACCTGCACTCAGGGAAAATAGGAGCCTGCATGAGAAGGAAAGGGAGAGCAAGAGAGAACTGAGAGAATGAAGGAAGAGCAGAGATGCGGTGAGAACAGCAACGGGAGGAGAGGCAGGACGAGCCAGCGGGCAAGTGGGTGCAAGTGGCAGTTGGGATTCTGGAACCTTCTCGCCATGGACACAGAGGATAGCAGTGTTGAGAGAGAGCTGGACTGACAAGAATGAGTCAGATCTGTTGAAGAACTGTATAGCTCCTTCCATACTGTACACACTCAAAGCTCACAGCTGCACAAAACCAGCAGATGCACACTGTGACGGAAGGAGAATGGTCACTGGGTCTTTTGTTGGTGGCGGGGGGCCGGAAGAACCAGCAGCAGCCGCTATTTAGCTAAACAGGACTAGAAATGAGGACATTAGAGGGTCAGCTCAACTTGGACCGTTTGGGAGACAAAGCCAGAGAGCAAGATTGTGTTGGTTTGGTCATGTGCAGAGGAGAGATGCTGGGTGTATTGGGAGAAAGGTGCTAAGGATAGAGCTACCAGGCAAGGGGAGAAGAGGAAGGCCTAAGAGAAAGTTTATGGATATCGTGAGAGAGGACATGCAGGTGACAAGTGTGACAGAGCAAGACTGAGTGGACAAGAAGATATCGAAGAAGATGATCCGCTGTGGCAACCCCTAATGGGAGCAGCCAAAAGAAGAAGAAGAAGAAGAAAATAGAGAAAAGAGTTGACAGGTGCAGTGCTGAAAGATTCGTAAAGTTAGATGACACTTGATGTTAGCGCATCATTTTGGTAAACATCAGATTTTTGATTTTAGATAATGCTTTCAACTTACTGGCTTGGCGGAGTCCTCTTCTTGAGTGTTAGTGGTCAGTTGAAAGGCGGTTTCCATTCTATGCTGTGCACGCATGGCTGCCTACTCCCTTTATGCTGCTAAAAGCCAGCAAGCAGCTGATTTTGCAACAGACAAGAGGAACAAAATAGGAAAGGGGAGGAGAGCAGTCGCAATGTGGGGATGGTAGTAGTTTTATTCTACTAGTTCATGTGTTTTATGTGTTGTTGTTGTTTAAGATTTTAGATGTAATCTCCGGGGATGTGTGAGAGGTACAGTAGGTAAAATAGTAGGAATTAAGGGAGGATAGGGGATGTACCCCCGCCTCCTCCTACCTGAATGATAGGAGCCCACTGCCTTTTGGCAAGTGGGTAGGAAATCCTTAAAAGGGCGTCAGTGCCATTAGTAGGGAGGCAGGTGTCACGGCTGTGCGTATTACGAACATTCATTTTTTTTCCCTCCATGCTGTAAGTTGTCTTAAAGTTTTTTTTTCAGCCAGCGAGTCTCGTAGATTTCGGGGACAGAGAGAGGTTTTTACCTGCTACAGAGCCATTGGACCAGTTATTCAAACTTTTTCTTTCTACCATTTTGGACTATGTGCATTTTATGAGCCCTTTGCCTTGAATTACTGTACTTATTTTTTTTTGGTAATTCTTTGAATTCATCTAATCCAGCCAACTACGCTATCTATCTATCTATCTATCTATCTATTATATAGTGCCATTCATATCTATCTATCTATCTATCTATCTATCTATCAAAAAACCCTATATACATAATATCACACTACAGTGCTTCCCACCCAACACAAATCATGGCAACAAAACACTTAAACACATACGCTACTAATACAGAAATTTGAGCAACAGAAAAAAAAAATGTACTCGTAGTCCTTTAAATATTCTCTGTATGGAATGTCGAGCTTAGTCTGCGGCGGTAATGAGGCGCCAACCATACCTCCTGTTCCGGGAAACGTGCAGATTAACAGTTCCTTTGCTGTCCCATCAGGTCCTCTCTCGAATACCTTTCACCAGAAAGTAAAATGAATTCATCTTGAAATGAACCCGGGTTCACCTGATATTTTCCATGCAGTGTCAATCTCTTTCCTTCTTGCCTTTTCCTGTGATGGTGTCCACTTCTTTCTTGGCTCTGCGCTTCTCCTCTCCCTTTTCCCGCTACCCATTTACATACCATTGGCTCCTCCCCGTACAGTCTGTTGGCTCCTCCCCCTACAGCACAGCCTTACAAATTAAGCCATTCCTCTGATAACAGGAATGTGGAGAGGTACAAAGTGACAGTGATGCACACATATTCCAGTCGACCGTTATACTTTGATTACAAGAGACTTTAGGTTTTGGGGTACCTTGAGCTACTAGTGGGTGCTGTCCCGTGACAGCGTATCGTGACACACACTGAACTCCTCATTTGTAGAAATGAAACGCTCACCTGTAGACACCAACAGGTGTCTCTCTTCCTTTCCCTGAACCCTCTACCGTAATATTTTCCCCACATTTCATCTTCCGTGACCCGCTCCATCTGACCTTCAGCTCCTCTTGCCAAGCTTCCCCTACCGCGAGTTTCCTCCAAGGCTGCGGATGTACAGTATATGATTTACACCTTTTTTTTTTTTTCCTTTTTATATACAATGAATGGAGAAATGGCCACATCCCCTGCAGCGACCACACTTTTAATCAAATCCTGCTTTTAAATCACATTTACAACTTTCAGCTCAATCAATAGCATATTTTATAGCCTGTAACAGAATTATCAGGAGCAGGCCGGGAGGAGTGTGAGAAAGATCCGGTAGTGGAGCACCGACACGTCTGAGCTTCTTGTCCCGCTTGGCCCCCCTGCGATTTACCTGCCAATTTTAACAATGACTGATATCTCCCTGAATAGCCGTGCATTTATGAGGAGAGCTGGCTTTGCTGCTAATGAAGCATTCTGGGGGGTCAAGATCAATACGGAACAAGTCGGAATAATTTCCTGCTCTATTGCTCTCCCACTTCAAGACATTTTTCCAATTCCACCCTCGTTTGGTCCGGAGCTCATTTTTTGACCATTTAGCTTTCAATTTGGGACGGATACAGACTGCAGACGAATACCCACCGCTAAGACTGATCACGTCTCTCTTACAGAAGCCATATATATTTTCAATTTGCACCTCCATTCTCACTGGAGCCGTGCACTTCCAAATCTGTTGTATTTCTTGCTCATGTTTGTGTGACTGGAAAATGGCAACTCGGGAAGAGAAAATGTGCGGCTGGGTGGTGTGCTGCCTGAATGAAACCGAAGCAGAGATCTGCTGCACTTCACCAGCCCGACAGCTTAGTCTCAAAGTGTCACACAGACAAGGACAAATGGGTTGGTACCCCGTGTCACAAACTCGACAAAAGCCACAAAAAAACGTTTGGGGCAGCCACCCGTATTCTGTAAAATGAAATGAATGAATAATGGCACAGAAATGTACAGGTTGGAGACCAGAACAGAACTGACTTGCTTGTCACAAAGATGGCAGCTTTAAAGGGAAAGCAGAGGAAGTGATGTCATCAGTAGGTGCCGGAAACTGGAAGTAGTGTTATTGGGGATGGGGACGGAAGTGATGTCATCAATAGGCACACAAAAACCGAAAGTGATGTCATTGGGCTCAGGACCAGAAGTGACATCATCTATGGCGCCGGAAACAAGGAGTGACGTCATTGGGGGTGGGACCAGAAGTGATATCGTCAATAGGGATGCAAAAAATGGAAGTGATATCATTGGGCCTGGGACTGGAAGTGACATCATCCATGGCACCAGAAAAAATGGAATTGGCATCATTGGGCCCTGGGGGCAGAAGTGCTGTCATTAATAGGGGGCACAACAAACCAGAAGTAATGCCATTGGACCCAGGACTGGAGATAGATACACAGGCACTATATAATAGATAGATAGATAGATATGAAAGGCGCTATATATGATAGATAGATAGATATGAATGGCACTATATGATAGATAGATAGATAGATAGATTGATAGATAGATAGATAGATAGATAGATAGATAGATAGATAGATAGATAGATAGATAGATAGTGTGCCAGGCAGCCGGGACCCAAGCCTGGCCAGGACTCCTCTGCAGCATATGATCCAGGGAAGCAATGATGGAAAACCCAGTATCTCCCCCTGGATGCTAAATGGCAGCCTCCCTGGGTTGCAGCGGTGCCTCAGACTCCCACAGGGCTTCATGGAGGATGGAGTTTTTTGAAACCCTGTTGGGTTCCACAGGCGCCGCCAGTGGGTGCTGCAGCTGGGACTCCTGAGCCCGTCTGGACAGCATATTCATCACACCTGGAATTGCAGCCAGAGGTCGGCAATCAAACACCTGGAGCACTTCCGAGTGATCTATAAAAGGAGCCAGCAACCACCACTCAGCGGCCAGAGTCGGGTGAAAGGAGTACAAAGCTTGTGTACAAGTGGTGGTGAAAGAGAGAGGAGTGTTTTGGTTAGTGAGTTTGTACTTGGGATTGTGTTGTGGCTGGAGGAATTACGGGAAAGACGTGTCCTCCAGCTGAAGAAAAGTCTGTGTCGGGTCGTGTGCAATATAGCACCTTTCTTACAATAGATAGATAGATAGTCACTCTATTCTTTATCTATCTAAGTTCTTTCCCAGGTCCCCTGGTTTTCCTTCCACATCCCAAAGACATGCACGTTAAACAAGCAGGCTGTGTGTGGCAGTGGGTCCTGTGATGGACTGGCGCTCCATTCCACCCAATGTGCCATCTGAATAGTCGATTTGACTGCGCAGGTTTTTGAGATTTCTACACCATGTTATGTCCCAAAACAAGGGCCACAGCACTTATGGATGGCAATGCCTGTGTGAATATTTGGGCATCATCTGTTGTGCCTACAACATGTGACAGAGCTGCGACTGTGACTGTGGTGCCACCACGTGTGCTCTGCTGTTCAAACAAAGTTAACTGGCAAATACAGGAAAGGAAAGAAAAAAAAACTGAGAGCGTTAATTGGAGATGAAGTGGGAAAACAAACCCTCCGTGTGCACTGACTTGCAATGGTAATGACTGCTGGCAGACTTTCTCAGCACAGATGTAAACTTAAAGAAAGTGTCAGTTGCATCATCTGAAAAGATTAAAAATAAAAATCAAAGTCGACAAATCCTGTTGAGGCACTCGCTGGTGATTCTAAATGTTAAGTGAACTTGACGTCCATCCATCTGTCCACCACTTTTCAAACCCAAGTGCCTGAGTTGAAGCTAACCGATCCTGGATGGGGCGTCAGTCTACCACAGGGCACACTCACTGGCACTGACTCACTCACACGGGGTCAGAGATGTCATTTAAATCATTTGTTGTACGTATCCATTGTCACTCAGGTGACAAATGAGGGTCTGCTTAGAATTCCAAGAGTTAAACTTAAAAGAAGTGGTGAGGCGGGCGGCCTGCTGCTGTTAAGCACCTAAAATCTGAATAGCTGACCGATAGAAACTCGCCAGGCTGATACGGTGGGGCACTTTAAAACACTGCTAACAACTCATTATGTTAACATGACTTTCTCAGAGCTTCATTTTAGTGTCACACTGATATTCTGTATTTGCATTGAATTATCATTTTTCTCATGGCTCCGCAATCCGTACTAACCCCTACTTTCTCTGCTGTTCTTTTTCCGGTTTTCTGTGGTGCCCATCTGCGCCCCCACCACCTGATCAGGGCACCATGTAGTCCCTATATTGATGGATTGAAGGCCAGATGTCCACATTATCATCAAATTCTTCTGCGTGAAGCCTGAAAACCATGAGGACTGATTGAGGTCATTGATGTTAGGCAGAATGCCTAGAGGAGGCTGGCTGGGTGGTCTCGTGGCCTCAGAACCCCTGCAGATTTTGTTTTTTCTGTCCTCCTGACCATCAGACCTTACTTTATTTTATGTTAATTAGTATTGCCTAATTTTATTTTTATATTTTTTTCTTTCTTCTTATTGTAAAGCACTTTGAGCTTCAGCATTGTTATGAAAACGTGATATAGAAATACATGTTGATGTTTCTTGTTGTTGCCTGGGGACCACATTTCAGTAAGCAGTACCACCCTGGGACGAGAGGGGTCTCAGTTGCTAGTGTTGTCCTCCTTTACACCCACAGTACTCTGAGGTAATCCTCAGAAAATCTGTGACTGGATGCCCATGGTGGGTGTATGAGGTGCTCCATCGAGCGCGGGTTCCTGAATTTGAACACAAAACGATTCCCTACATAATCTTCGAATGTCCTGTGTGGTCATGGACATCAGGTCGCTCTTCCGTCACACGGTGATCCAGCTTGATGCCAGCCTTGTCCCCGATTCTGGGTCAAGTGGACTAACCAAACACATTTTGGAGCAGACTGGCATGAGCGCCAAGGCCTAAGGGATCTCAGCAGTGGACAACCACTCATGGCGTAAACAGGGAAGTCACTTCCTACGGACCACCTCATCTCCCTGTGTGGCGAGCTCCGTGGAGGGAATCTGCCGCACCTGCAGCTCGACACCCACGGTGGGCGCTGTTGGGGGACGGCGGGGGTCGGGGAGGAGCTCATTAATATAGGTCAAGTTATTTATCTTGTAGCCCCAGAAAAGTGCAGACTCTGCAAACTCTGTACACTGTATGCGGCGCGTGAAACCTCCTAGGAATTATTTAATACCTCATCTGCCTGATTATGTGAGATTTCCTGTGGGGAAATGCAAATGAGTCAGGCCCAGAAAACAGGAGCCCAATTGCTTTAGCTGTGCCGCCTGGGGAGATGCGAAGCATTTCAGTGGATGACTTAATTATCAGCAAATTATCACTACCAGCACAAATGGTGCGGGCGGGGACAGGAAACACACAGAGAACCTGTTCCAAGGGACGCCGGGGACGGCGATCAGCAAGCAGTTATTTGTGGGGTATCGCTGCTCTCCTCCCTCTCATAGGCTCACTGTAAATCACACACCCCACCCCGAAACGCTCAGGGCTTTACACAACCGACACGCCAAGCAGGTCACCGGTACCGCAGACACTCCGTTTCTCAAAGAAAATTCCCTACTGGTAAAAAAATAAAGGCTAAGATTCTGGCAGCTGGCTGGGATTAGCGGGAAACGCGGAGTAAACTGCAGGGCACAGAAGACATGAACAAACACACAGACAGAGAGACATACACACACGTGTAAAACGAGACGTAAAGACCTAAACACACACACACAAAACAAGACATGAAGACCTAAACATACACAGACATACAGAGACATACACACATGTAAAATAAGACATGAAGGCCTAAACACACACACAGAAAAACAAGACATGAACGTTTGTGCTCTTGCTAGGAACAGCGTCACATGAAAAAGTAAGTACACCCCATGAAGTGTCTTTTTCTTTTTTTAAAGTATATGAAAAAATCAAGATTTAATCCTCATTTAAACAAAAGTCACAGATAAGGGTGATAAAATATAACACATCATGACACATTTACATTTTGTAGTCCTTTGTATAAGTTAAATTAACAAAAATTTTATCTATCTATCTATCTATCATATAGTGCCTTTCATATCTATCTATCAATCTATCTATCTATCTATCTATTATATAGTGCCTTTCATATCTATCTATCTATCCATCTATCTATCTATTATATAGTGCCTTTCATATCTATCTATCTATCTATCTATCTATCATATAATACCTTTCATCTATCTAGCTATCTATCTATCTATCTATCTATCATATAGTACCTTTCAAATCTATGTGGAGGATTGGGCATGGCATCATAGCCACAAACTCCTTCTTAAACAGAATCAAACTTAAAGAAGTTGACAAATGTGATTTTCGTGGGCAAAGGGAAAGTGTTTTTCATCTGTTTGCAACATGCGTAAGATTAAGAGTTTTTTTCAAGTTTTTAACTGATTTGTGTAAAAAGCTAAGATCAGATTTTAATATTGTGATGTTTATTTATGGGGTTGCGTATAATAAGAACAACAGGCACAGGACACAGTTAATGAACTTTATGCTGGGTGAAGGAAAACTAGCAATTTTAAAAAGCAGGAAAAATAAACAATGTGGGAAGGGAACTGTGGACATCCACTTACTGTTTAAGCTGAATATTCACTCGAGAATCAAACTGGAATTTACTTACTATAAACTAATGCACAAAATTCATTCATTTTGAGGATGTGTGGTGTACAAAAGGTGTACTGTGTGCTGTTGAGGAGGGTGAACTAAAAATCAATTTATAACTCGTTGGAAAATTGTAAAAATTGAAGTTTTTTTGTAGCAAGTGATACTTTGTGAACACCACTGGGAATTGGGGCTGATTGGGCCTTAGTTGTATTTATTATGAACATAAATGAGGAGGGAACTGCGGGGGATGAGAAAATCTAAAATATTTATATGATAACTGCGTGTGGGGTTACATGGGGTTAATCGGGTATTTTTTACTTTTTATTTCTTTGTATTGGTTATTTATAATATGTTTTCTTGTATGTGTACTTTAATATATATTGACATTTGTTATTTTTTTGGTTCAATAAAGTACTTTTAAAAATTAATTATCTATCTATCTATCTATCTATCTATCTATCATATAGTGCCTTTCACTCTATCTATTTATCATAGAGTTCTTTCTTATCTATCTATTATATAGTGCCTTTCTATCTATCTATCTATCTATCTATCTATCTATCTATGCCCAGAGGGGACTGGGCGGTCTCATGGTCTGGAATCCCTACAGATTTTATTTTTTCTCCAGCCGTCTGGAGTTTTTTTGTTTTTTTCTGTCCCCCCTGGCCATTGAACCTTACTCTTATTCGATGTTAATTAATGTTGATTTATTTTGTTTTATAATTGTGTCTTTCATTTTTCTATTCTTTTATATGTAAAGCACTTTGAGCTACTGTTTGTATGAAAATGTGCTATATAAATAAATGTTGTTGTTGTTGTTAATTATATAGTGCCTTTCACATCTATCTATCTATAATTATATAGTGCCTTTCACATCTATCTATCTATCTATCTATCTATCTTGCCTACTACACTAAAGTTAATATCTATCTATCTATCTATCTATCTTTCAAGGGAGAAGCCAGCACAACCAATAGAGAAAAGGAGACACAACGGTCCCTTGTGGTGGTCCAGTGTTACACACGCCTGTTTCAGAGACACTCTCCTTGACTGGCACAATCTGCCTAATAGATGGCCCACCATCCAGGACCCCACAGGCTAATCCACCTCATATCTCTGAGTTTACCTCTTAACCAAGAAGCCTGACTGGTTTTGAAGGCAATGGAGAAATCAATAGCAGGTCCTCCTCTCACAGTGCTGTCAGCTTGGCCCTGTCTGGAATAAGCCTCATACAGCAGATAGATATTTGTGTCCTCCACTGATCTTTGATGATATCCTCACTATGCCCCATAATTTGAAAAGTGGGTATGGAAAATGAATGTCTCATCGGCATGATAGTCCTACCAGTACGGGGAATGAATGGCTGAAAGACAGTCCTAAAGCAAAGGGCAGGATGGCTGTGATAGGCAAATGTTCAGCCAGGTGTCCTCCATCTAACTACTGTCAGCACCATCACTTCTTCTTCACCCTCTGCATGAATGCCACAAGGGTGAAGTGGCATCACACACTTGTAACCAAAAAATAAGGTGGGTTGGCACTGAGAAAATAAATAAATAACTAAATAAATAAAAAAACAGATGATGGCTCTTCTCGAGACGCCCGCTCTCCTATAGCTGACTCCACTATACATATTTATAGCTTCCTCGACTTTGACAGTAAAATATGTCAGTGCCTGCCGCGACTCTGTTGCCACGGAAACTGTTTCCACAGTCAGTTTCAAGAAAGGAAAGAAAATCACAGATGGATATTTTATTTTGTCTGTGGCAGCTACAGAAATAAAAAAAGGTTAAATATTTGCCATGAGAAAAAAAAATACAGCATAATAATAATTAAAATAAAGTGGAAAACTTGTAATCAGGCTTCTTTATGGCTATTCTAATCAAAGAAAATAATGGGAGTCATTAACTGCATGTACTGGAAATAGAAAGGCTTGAGTAGCAAAGCACGTGTGTGTGAGTCAGAGGCTCTGACGCCACATGATTTGACACCATTAACTAGCATAACGTTCACCCCTGTATGATTATTATTATTATTATTGTTATTAGGATGTAGGCACTAAAAAAAAGCTGACTAAAAAAGGCAGGCTCAGTTATGGGACGCTCTCTGGACTCGCTGGTGGTGGTAGTGGAGCAGAGAATGAAGACAAAACTGATGGCCATAATGTACAAATGTGTGACACACGACCACGGAGGACTTTTGACCAACAAAGGATTCAGAAGAAGTTTGTCAAGTAACACTTTGGGGGCTCATCCATACAAAACGTCTCACTAGGACTGGGGCTGCCGAGTTTTCGCTGCTTTTGGTCATTTGGGTTTATGTTCAGACAACAGTGTGTGTGTGTGTGTGCGTATTTAATTACTTACTAGCTGTACCACCGCTACCTGTTGTCACAAGAACGAGACAAAGACATCAAGAAAGGTTTAGGGCAGCCACCCATATAATAAGCCCTGGCTGCAAATAAGTAAATAGTTGAGAGATGTTCACAAGTCAGAGTCCAAAACAGAACTGAGGCAGGTTGTCAAACTGGAGGCTTTTTTTTACCGAGACAGGAAGTGGAGTAATTGGGGCTGGAACCGGAAGTGACGCCATCAGTGGGGTTGGAACCGGAAGTGACATCATCATTGGGGCCCACTGTACCAGTGCAAGCTCCCCAACCTGACCTGACCTGACCCAATTCTTTTGGCTCCGTAGGCATCTGTCAATCCCAATCTCTTTTCTTTGGAAAGGGGTGTGTGGCGCTCCTGATATCTCTGTAAAAGGACAAAGGTCCAAGTCTATAGAGTCCTGGTGTTTCCTGTTTGTCAGACATGGACGCTATTCAGTGACCTGAGATGAAGACTGGACTCAGAGAATCCTTGGGTACCGTTGGTTTGATTATTTGTGTTGCTCATGGAGTCCCGAATGAGGCACATGATCTGCATTGTGAGGGAACATCAGTTACGGCACTGCAGCCATGTGGCGTGATTACCCGAGGGTGATCTGGGTTGCAGGACCCTCATTGGTGAGGCCAAGGGGACGCCCACGTAACGCCTGGCTGTGGCAGATAGAAGGTCATTTCCGAAGGGTGGGACCCTGAGCTGTTTCATTGTGTGGTGGGTGCGGAAACACACTGTACATATCAGTGCATGCTTCCCCAACCTGACCTGACCTGACCCAAATCTTTCGGCTCCGTAGGCGTCTGTCAATCCCGGCTCACGCACCCCACTACCTTCCTTTGGTGTCTGCTGTCATCCGAGAGCACTTAAGTGGGACACCTCAACATGGTCATCTTCCCCAGCCCAGGAGCGCCGTCCCCCGTGTTCCATGGCGGGGCTTCTCTGACTGCAATGCTTCCTTCATCACGGCACTTTTCTGACCAATCATTCCTGCTCTCTTTGCCCTCAGCTTCTCTTCCCCTTTTAAACCTGCTTGGACCCTTTGTATGCCTCTGTGGGTACTGCTGCTTTGCTGAATGACCTCGATGAGGAAGGTGGCTGAACTGATTGCATTTACATGTGCATACGGCATCAGCAAACGTCCATGTGAAATGACCAGGAGTCACACGGCACTGCAGTGGCACACACCCACAAGCCTAAACCACACTCTTTTTATTTAAAAACTCTGCACTGCCATGGACCCCTAACACGATTCACCACCAGCACACATACAGTATGAGCCCACAGCAATACCATTAAGACATAATGACTACAATACCAAGTGCAACACAGAACAGCAGAAGGGAAATAATCTGTTTACTCTATCAATTCTACAGGGTGGCGAACCAAACACTGAACCGTCTCCAACCGGCTGGCTCAAGCTATTATACACGTGGGTGCCATCGCGATCGCGGAGTCTTGTTGTCGTGATGGGGTCAGCAGCCCCAACTGTGCATTAGTAAGGAAGCTGTGAGCCAGTGGGTACATACGTGCGTGAAAGAGATCTGCAACAGAGGACTGGAATAGTGGAAGCGTAGGTGTCTACTGGTTCTTTTAATGAAACGCGGGACATTTTTGCACAGATGTTTCCTGGCATTATCCTACCAGCAAAGAGCACTATTCCCGAGTTAGTGAAGAAGTGGCATAAGACTTGGTCAGTTGCAAACTGCAAAAAGAATCGGGCCACGTCCATTTGTACACCTAGAAGGCCTAGGACAGTGGTTCTCAAACTGTGGGGTGGGCCCCCCTAGTGGGGTGTGAAGTAACAAAAACGGGGGCACAAAGATGCGAAAAAAAGAAAACAAGAATCAAAAATCTGAAAAATACATCTCTTGAAACCAAAATAAATTAACTTAAACTACATTCTGATACAAGAAAAATAAAAATTGAGTTAGATAAATGTCGATAAAAGTTAAGCAGGTATAATAAAATATGCATTTATAATATATCATTAATTAAAAAAGAACAAATTGGTATTAGTGGGCTTCTTTCAAAAAATGTTAGGGGGGCGCGATTAGAACTTTTATGAAAAGTCGGGTTGCAAATACGTTGTGATATTTGGCCGGCTTATCATCCCGGCCAATACCCCCAGGCCACCAGATGGAGCCCTCCCTGCAGTATGGAGGTGCCCCGAAGACCAGCAGGGAATCATGGACGATGTAGTTTTTATCCTCAGCCCTGCTGGATACCTCAAGGGCCGCAAGAGGGTGCTGCAGGGAGGACCGAGGACTCATTTGAGCCCTATGACCCGGAAGCTCGTCATAGGAAGAGCGCGGCTTCCGGGTGAAGAAAAGAACTTTTACCTGACCCGGAAGTGATTGAGGATCACATGGACTGGGGATTGAGAACACTTCCGGGTCAGGGAGTATAAAAGGACTGTGGGAGCTCCCAGACGGTGAGCTGAGCTGGGTGGAAGGGTGGCAACGCGTCTGGGAGCTGGAGGATTGGTTATTTGTGATTAGTATTAGTGATTTGTATGAGTATTGTGGAGGAGAGTGTGCTTTGTACACTGTGGCAATTGAATAAAGTCGATTTGAGGACTTTTACCTGGTGTCTGGAGTCGTGGACAGGGGTTCAAGCGAGCGAGAGCGCCCCCTATCCACCACAACGTAAAGGTTGAAAAACGCTGCCCTAGGAAATGGACACGTAAATTGGCACGGCAAGTGAACGTTTCGCGCATATCTTGTCAACGTGTGTTACACTCACTACAAATGTAGCTACACAGAACGACTTGTCTAAGAACTGAAGGACAACGACAATGAAAAAACGTGTATTTTATTGCACGTAGCTCCTTCACATAATTGCAACTGGAGTTTTGGATCCCCAGTTGTATTTCATGAGTGTCAAAGCTGTGGTTCCATCTGTCAGGACATGTAAATTTGCAGAACACCAGGGGCCTCATGTATAAATTGTGCGTACGCACAAAAATGTTGCATACGAACGTTTCCACACTCAAATCGTGATGTATAAAACCTAAACTTGGTGTAAAGCCCCACACATTTTCATGGTTGTGCTGTTTGCTTGCTTGGGCTGGTGCGACACTGTAAAGGATAGTGGCTAAGGATCTGCACTGGCAATAGGAAGGTTGCCAGTTCGAATCCCGTAAATGCCCATAGCGACTCTGCTCTGTTGGGTACTTGAGCAAGGTCCTTAATCTGCAATTGCTGAGCGCTTTGAGTAGTGAGAAAAGCGCAATATAAATGCAAAGAATAATTAAACACATACTACGAAGATATTTCAATGTTCCTTAAAAGTTTTGAAGAATCGGCGTTCTAAGCTTACAGATGGCTTAACGTCTATTACTGAGCTGATTGTGTGGCGATTGGGTACTTGGAGAAAGAAAAGGAAGGACAGGAATTGGAGGTTAGTACGTTTGAAAGAGACAGTACTGCTGCAATAAATTATTTCATCGAAGTTTGCGCATGGCACAGCAAGCATCTTGCATGAGACATGAACAATCACTGTGCCACCATGTTCCCATGTTTAATAACATTCTTTAACTCCTATCATCATGAAAATGATATCACGTAAACATCTCAGTATTTTAATTATTCAGAGAGCTGTAATATCACAAATGTAATGGATTCTGTGTCCTGTCGAAGGAAGAGAAAGCTCGTTTAAGAAGCACGTAGTGATTCACACACATAGAGCACATAGAAGATCAAATACAAAACAAAACATTTAACGTGCTACTTTAGTTACGATGGGATTTGAGAAACTGGTTAATTAAACGATTTTAAGATGAAGTTTATGATGTTCTACTTTAATGACGAAATAAACTACGTGATTAAAGTGGAAATTTCGAGATTAACGTTGACATTTCGTGCTGTTTTTCCCACTGTGTCTCTATTTATTTTTTTTCTCTGTACTCTAATAAGCTTTCATATGACACTCAGACGGTGGGCTACGACTTGCCTTTCCACAGCGACTTTGATATCTGTCAACTTCTTTTTTATTTCGGACACTGTGCAACTTTGTGAACTTGAACTTTCGAGTTTCTCTGACACTCTGTCACTCGATAAACTTCCTTTTGTTGTTTATACCATTTGTTTAAACCAACAAATAGTATGTATTTCTTTGCCTCCACTTGGTATTCGCTGAAATTCTTCTATTTTCCCTGTGCTTTAGCAATTGCCTTTTAACAGAACGCTGAGCTTAAGGGCGATTTATATTGATTTCCATATTCAAAGAGGCGTAATTCTGGGAGGACTTTAGGTGGGGCAGCAGGCGCATGCACGTGTGTTACTTTTCACGCTGACTGGGATTTATGTAGCGTAAGAACTTGGAAGTTGGCATTCGCACAGATTTATGTACCTGGATTTTTTTGTGCGTACGCACATTTACGCTTTTGTCCGTACACCATCTTATAGTATGAATTCTACACACGCCATTATGCATGAGGTCGCAGATATTGACCAGTAGACAATCCCTATGGAATTCATAAAAAGCCCCTTCATGATGAAAAAGTTGGTGTCTGGTGTGCGGTATCTGCTACACAGATCATGGGTCTCCTAATTTTTTGAGACAACAGTCAACACTGCCGTGTATATGGGAATCTTTGAGGAATTTTGCACAAAGCTGACTCTCGAAGAATGCAAGTATGCTGTCTTTCAACAGGATGGAGCGACATGTCACACTTCTCGCGAGTCACTGTCTCGATTTTCACAACGTCTTTACAGAGGAACGAACTGTCAGCAAACGTTTGTGGCCACCAAGATCACCGGACCTATCCACTTGCAACTTTTACCTGTGGGGCAATCTGAAGGGAAAAGTGTATGTCAATAATCCAAAGATGTTAGAGGAACTGAAGGACAATATTCGGAGTGAAATTGCAAAAATTGAAGCGGCTGAGCTGCGTCGCGTCTATGACAGAATGGTGCGGTGCGCAGAAAAGTGTATTGACGCACAAGGAAATCATTTCCAGCACCTCCTCTAACCAGTAAGTGCAGATTTTTGCTTTCTTTTTGTGTATGGGCTAAGAAACATATGTTGACGTTGGAGTCGGAGATGGTTCGTTTTTTTGCGTGCCGCCCTGTATATTATCTATGAACTATTTAATTTAGCAAAGACAAAAAAATAAACCTTTTAGCTTAAATAAAAAAAACTGCACTGGCATGTCTGTAAAGTAAACAAGGAAAACTGGGGTCTTTTATAGAATTTGTTGACTTTTCTTAAGTTCTGGCTTGACATGTGCACATGCCACATGGGCTGGACGGGCATCATGGCCAGGAGAGAGCATGGTTCCTTGCCCGAATGGGAGATTCCTAATGGACCGATAAGCATCCCGGCCAGCGTAGGGGAAAGGGAGCAGACCTGGAAAGAAGGAACCGGAAGGGATGGATGGAGAGCCCATTGAAAAGAAAAAAATCTCGCTGGGTTTGATGAACTCATTGCAAAATAACAGTCTCGATCCACTGGACTAATTCCCTTCATAATTTTAAACTCTTCAATCATGTCACCTCTTAATCTTCTTTTGCTTAAACTGTAAAGGCTCAGTTCTTTTAATCTTTCCTCATAACTCATCCCCTGTAGTCATCTAATCAGCCTAGTCACTCTTCTCTGGACCATTTCTAGTGCTGCTATGTCCTTTATGTAGCCTGGAGACCCAAACTGCAGTTGATGGTGATGAGTCCACTACGACTCCTAAGACCTTCTCATATGGAGACCTTTACATGTGTCCCCATGTTCTTGATGAACTCATTTTAAAGTCACTGTCTCTATCCACTGGACTAATTCCCTTCATCATGTTAGACACTTCAGTCAGGTCTCCTCTTCATCTCCATAATGTTCAGCTCCTTTAATCTTTCCTCATAACTCATCCCCCGTAGCCCTGGACTCAGCCTAGTCTCTCTTCTCTGGACTTTTCTTGTGCTGTTACGTCTTTATGGAGACCAAAACTGCACCCAGGACTCAGATGAGGCCTCACCAGTGTGTTATAAAGCTTCAGCAGAACCTCCTGTGACTTGTACTCCACACGTCAAGGAGCTATATAACCTGACATTCTTTTAGCCTTCTTAATGGCCTCTGAACACTGTTGGGAAGTCGATAGCTTAGTCCACTACGACTCTTAAATCCTTCCCATGAGGCATACTTTCAATTTTCAGACCTCCCATTGTGTATTCAGATGTCACATTTTTACTTCTTATGTTTAATACTTTATATTTACAGACATTAAATTGTTAATAGCCTCAACTCCATCAATCCTTACTCGTAACTCATCCCCTGTAGCCCTGTAATCAGCCTTGTTGTTCTTCTCTGAACTTTTCCTTGTACTGTTATGTCCTTTTTGTAGCCTGGAGACCCAAACTGCACCCAGGACTCCAGATGAGGCCTCACCAGTGTGTTATAAAGCTTGAGCAGAACCTTCTGTGACTTGTACACCATACATCAAGGCGCTATATAACCTGACACTTTGTTGGCCTTCCCTATGGCTTCTGAATACTGTCTGGCAGTTGATGGTGATGAGTCCACAACAACTCCTAAGTTCATCTCATATGGAGACCGTTACATGTTTCCCCATGTTCTTGATGAACTCATTTTAAAGTCGCTGTCTCTATCCACTGGACTAATTCCCTTCATAATTTTAAACACTTCAGTCAGGTCTCCTCTTCATCTCCATAATGTTCAGCTCCTTTAATCTTTCCTCATAACTCATCCCCTGTAGTCCTGGACTCAGCTTAGTCTCTCTTCTCTGGACATTCCTTGTGTGGTTACGTCTTTATGGAGACCAAAACTGCACCCAGTACTCCAGATGAGGCCTCACCAGTGTGTTATAAAGCTTCAGCAGAACCTCCTGTGACTTGTACTCCACACGTCAAGGCGCTATATAACCTGACATTCTGTTTGCCTTCTTAATGGCCTCTGAACACTGTTGGGAAGTCGATAGCTTAGAGTCCACTATGACTCTTAACTCCTTCTCATAAGGTGGACTCTCGATTTTCAGACAGCCCATTGTGTATTCAGATCTCACATTTTTTCTTTTCATTCTTTACATTTACTGACATTAAATTTCATCTGCCACAAATCTGCCACAACTCTTGCTTTCCAAGTCCTTCTGTGATGATATAATGCATTCCAAATTATCTGCTAATCCACCTGTCTTGGTATCATTAGCAGCTGGCATTCACCAGCTTGTTACTTATATTCCTGTCTAAATCATTTCTATATTTTAAAAACAGCAGCAGCCCCCGCAATGACCCCTGTGGAACACCACTCTTAACATCACCCAATTCTGATGAGGTTCCTCGCACCATCACCCATTGCTTCCTGTGTCTGTGCCAATTATGCCCCCACCACACCCAGAACACCCACTTCTTTTAGTTTGATGCCCAGCCTCTCATGTGGCGCCTCATCAAATGCTTTCTGAAAGTCCAGATAACTAAGCTCATAAGCTCCACTTTGATCATGAAGATGTAGATTGTTTGTCAGGGATTAAACAGTAGAAAGAAAGTCATTACTGATACCACAGAGGTGCTTGAGATTCCTAAGGATGGCGCCTCGGATTCACTTGAACCAACCAAATGGATGACAATCTGAACAATTCAGAGGACACAATTCACCGGGCATGATTCAAAAGCCTGGCATCCAAAAGCCAGCTTCAAGAAACGGCTTGTGGTGTGGCGGCCATTCAAATGAAAAGACGCGTGGAAGACTAATGAGCTTCCTGGGGAAAAGACCTGCTCTCTGGTATCGGCATTCACTTCAGGTTTTTTTTTTATTTTTTTTTTATTTTGTATTTAAGGGTCTCTAAGCAAAGATGCATTCAATTCAACAGAGAGAATGAATGCCATTTCATTATGAGGGCAATGATGGCATGAGCTCTTTGGCTGACACAGCCGCGCCATCCCTGGAGGTGTAATGAAAATAGTTCAAGTTTTTGAAAGGAAGGCATTCATCTGTTCCGCATTATTCCACAGGTTAGCAAAGCTTCGGTATACTGAAAATAAATACTGAAAGCGCGCCGGACATACAGTTCATCATTTATAACAGAGTTTTGAGCATTTATAATATACTATGTATGTGCAGTGCGCATCATATAAACAACATTAAAATTCAGCAGACAGCATGGAAAATAAGCAAGTGGCCTGAATAGAAATTTGAAAGAAGGATCAGACATGGGAATAAACACAACTGCACATTTCCATTAAGGTAACACACTTTTTGCCTAAGCTTCATTGTATTTGCTATTGGCATGTGTGTCTTTTTCGGCCTTGTGGGTTGTGTGAGGCCTCAGACTGTAAGTTGATTGTCCTGAGCTGTTGTGCATTATTGCTATACAATGAAGTCTAGGCAAAAAGTCGTGTTTATCATATCCCTAACCCTAACTGCAATATAATGAAGTTTAGGTAAAAAGCCGTGTTTATCATATCCCTAACCCTAACTGCAATATAATGAAGTTTAAATAAAAAGTCGTGTTTATCATATCCCTAACCCTAACTGCAATATAATGAAGTTTAGGTAAAAAGCCGTGTTTATCATATCCACTGTATGACAGTGAATTTAGGTTTTCTTTTGCTATATTGCAGCCATGCATGGTGGCCTGGAACGATTTGTTTGTGGTCTGGGGCCTTGCGTGACTTGTGGGGCCCAGAAGGACATATATGTCAATAGCGAATACAGTAGACCCCCACAAAATAGCGGTTCAGAATTTGCGGCCTCAGTCATTTTTCCTTAGAACCTATCTAATAATTGTTAGCGGAAAACTGCAAATATCCTCCGCAATTTTTATGGCTTTTTTTGTGGCAATACTGTACTATAGAGAGAACAGGAAAACGTGGCTTGGGATGATGAAAGTAGCCAATAGAATTTGAAACTTCAGCTCCCAGCAGTCCCTGCAGTGGCTCTGATTGATTTTGTGCTGAGGGAGCTGGGGCTGTTGGAGTCAAACAATGTCAGCACGGCTTTTAAAAAGGGGGCTGGTGACCAAATGTTTTAAGAAAAGTTTTTGTAATTTGTGTTTCAAGTTCCTGTCTGTGGGGCAGTACGGTGTCGCAATGGTAGCGCTGCTGAGACCTGGCTTCACTTCCCGGGTCCTCCCTGCGTGGAGTGTGCATGTTCCCACCGTGTCTGCATGGATTTCCTCCCATAGTCCAAAGACATGCAGGTTAGGTGTATTGACGATCCTAAATTGTCCCTAGTGTGTGCTTGGTGTGTGGGTGTGTGTGTGCCCTGCGGTGTGTTGGCGTCCTGCCCGGGGTTTGTTCCTGCCTTGCACCCTGTGCTGGCTGGGATTGATTCCAGCAGACCCCAGTGACCCTGTGTTAGGATATAGCGGGTTGGGCAATGACTGACATGACAGACAACCCAATTATAGTCTTTGTAATTAGTGTGGTACAGCAAGCCTGGCGTGATTATTGTATCGCTTATTAGCATTGAATTGACCGACTACTGTCAGTTTACATACACTCATGTGAAAAGGTCAGCACACCCCATTTTACTTTTTGAGCACATCAAGACTTGATCTTTGTTAAAACAGTAGATATACAGACGCGGGGAAATGTGTTGGTAGCCCTCTACAAACTTGGGTGGGTTGCTTCCCGAATCAAATTAACAAGGACCATGGAACTTGTTTGCAAAATCAAATGAACGAGAGTCGTGTGACTTGCTCTTGGGTAACGATTCAGTTCACAAATCAAACAGATGAGAACTGATCAATGACAGGCTCTTCATTCATTCATAATGTTGTTACTAGAAAGAATCATAGGTGAACTGAACGAGAATCGGGAATCAGAGGAGCGGTACTGGCACATGTGCTTTAAACATTTAAATGTAAAAGTTCTACTGAATCGATTCATTTGTGCTGGAGAAATGATTTCCATGAAAAAGAACAAGTCATTTGTGAATCACCCCTCACTACTACTCTGAGCCTGCGCTCTGCCTAAAACAAAAGAGTTGAGAAGGCTTAGGAGCAGGAGATCATTCATTCATTTTGGAATTTTGGGACTATTGCTTTTTCTGTGTGTGTTTAGATAGATAGATAGATAGATAGCGTAGTTGGCAGGAGTAGATAGATAGATAGATAGATAGATAGATAGATAGATAGATAGATAGATAGATAGATAGATAGATAGCGTAGTTGGCAGGAGTAGATATGTAGATAGATAGGTAGATATCTAATCCTGCCAACTATGCTATCTATCTATTATATAGTGCCTTTCACATCTATCTATCTATCTATCTATCTAATTTCAGCAGGTGGTCTTGAGAAGGTCAACAGGCCAAAATGCATTGAGTTTCTGCCCTGTGATTGGCTGATTAGACATTTGTGTCAACAAGCAGGTGTACCTAATAAACTGGCCGGTGAGTGTAAGTTATGCATATTGAGATCTTTTACATTTCATCACCCCCATAAAAGTCTCTACATAAAATTTTAAATCCGAATGGCCACGCTTAGCAGATCTGATGTTCATTCTGGGCTGCGGGACCCCCTAAGATTAGCAAATCATTTCTTCACTGAGGCTCGTGAACTCCCAAATCAATCATCCGGAATTCTTGGAAGTTTTTAGAAATCATAGCAAATTAGCATGGAGGGAAGAAGACAGAGACTTTCCAGGAATCACTCCAATTACTGAACACGAGTCGCACGTTTCACACAGAGAGTCACTGCCACATGCACTTCTTTCAGCCCCTCACGCAGCACCTTCTCTATTATGAGGGAGATTTCATGAGGG
Organism: Polypterus senegalus; assembly: GCF_016835505.1. Lineage (NCBI taxonomy): Eukaryota > Metazoa > Chordata > Cladistia > Polypteriformes > Polypteridae > Polypterus > Polypterus senegalus. The sequence continues at coordinate 11,147,362 of NC_053169.1, forward strand.
TATTGAACTGAAGGGTATTAAAAAAAAGTCACGAATGCTACCTCACTTTGGCAATTGCGGCTTTTGAGAGATGAGATGAATAGCCTTGAGTATTGATTTGCTGCCATTAAAGCTGTTTGCTCTGTAGCCCATGATGAGTACATACAGTGTGATCATGTTGCTCACACGCTGTGCTTGATTATACAAAGCTTCTGGATGTTTAACAATTGTTGGTCCACTGTGGGTCATTATCAACCAGACCAATGAATCACGACTAAAATGGGGCCTTTGAAATAAACTGAGTAAATGCAGCTTCAAGGAAATGTTCCATCATCTCCTGAAACTGAGAATATTGTTTCTTTTTTTTTTTTCTTACCATTTAAAGACACAGACGTGTACAGAAAGTCATTCCATCCATTGGGTCTCCAAGACTACCTTCTGACTGCCATCAGCTCTCATCCTCCCAACAGTAAGCCGTCACCCTAACGCTCCTCTTTGGGATCCCTTGTCCCATTTTTGCACTGTCAGTGAGTTTATAGATTGTCTACGCAACCTTCAAAATATTTTAATGCTATGCAAGTGCCGTCTCTTTAGTGCCATTTGTTGTTTGGTTTCTCTTGCTGCTTTCTGCTTGTTTTACATGTTATTGATGCCAATGACGTGCCCTGGGCATTCCGATCATTGGACGTCACCAAAGGCAGTGACGTTAGTGCATATTCCCTATTTAAAATGGTGGAATCTTTAACTATTGTAACACACGCGTGCCTAGGAGAGACAACTTCAGTGCTTGTCGACTTGTAATTCCACTCCGAACAGATAGGTTGGCGTTGCCTTGTAAAGCTTCTCCTCTCCTTCCCTCTACAGATCTGGAAACCAACAAATCAAGGGGATGTGACCTCACTTCCAGTTCTGGACCTGCCCCTTCTGCCTCCCCTCCTTCAAACCCTGCGTCACGTTTCCCCTTTCCTTCCCTCTGCAGATCTGGAAACAAATAAATCGAGAGCATGTGACATCACTTCCGGTTCTGGGGCTCCTACACTCCGCCCTTTCCACCTCACCACCTTCACAACTGGCACCACTGCCATCTACACTCTATTGCCAAAAGTGTTGAGACGCCTGCCTTTACACACACATGAACTTTAATGCCATCCCATTCTTAATAGGCTTTAATATGGAGTTGGCCCACCCTTTGCAGCTCTAACATCTTCAGCTCTTCTGGGAAGGCTTTCCACAAGGTGTAGGAGTGTGTTTAGGGGAATTTGTGACCAGGAGAGCATTTGTGAGCTCAGGCCCTGATGTTGGACGAGAAAGCCTGGCTCGCTCACCGTCTCCACTCTAATTCATCCCAAAGGGCTGAGGTCAGGGCTTTCTCTGTGCAGGCCAGTCAAGTTCTTCCACACCAAACTCGCTCCTCCATTTCTTTACAGACCTTGCTTTGAGCACTGGTGTGTGTGCAGTCATGTGGCCATCCCCAAACCGGTCCCACAAAGTTGGGAGCATGAAATTGTCTAAAATGGCTTTGTATACTGAAGCATTAAGAGTTCCTTTCAATGGAACTGAGGGGCCAAGCCCAACCGCCACACCATAATCCCCCCTCCACCAAACTTTACACCTGGCACAATACAGTCAGGTGAGTCCCGTTCTCCTGGCCAGACTTGTCCACCGGGTTGCGTGATTCGTCACTCCAGAGGACACGTCTGCACTGCTCTCGAGTCCAGTGGTAGCTGGTTGTGGCCGGTTTATGGTGAAATGGATTAACGTTGGCTCACTGGAACATTCAGAAGTTTAGAAATACGTCAGTCACCAATGCCGTCAGTAGGTTTGTGAAGGTCTCGAGAGAGCTCTGTGCTTTTTCCCATCATGAGATGCTTCTTGTGTGACCCCTTGGTAAAGACAGGCCACCAGTTAGGACTAAACCAACTGATATTCATTTTCACTGACAGGGGGCTATCAGGATTGACAGATCTCAGCTGTTTTCTTGGCTTTCCAGGCCTTTTTGAACCTCCTTCTCTTCATGTGTTCAAAACTTATTCCTCACTTTATTACACATAACTTCATTTATGCACTTATTTATTGTGATTTCTTTGTATGTATGGATTACTTGGGTTGTTACCGACATCTGGCGAAAAGTTCATGTCAACAGCCCCAGTAGAAATATATTTACTGAGAAGAACGTTGGCGCGTTCAATACTTATTTTCCCCACTGCATTAACAATAAGCATCTTCTTAATAAAGTATCTATCTATCTATCTATCTAATAATGTTTAGCTGTAAGAGTAGCCAATAAAGACTGAGTCCGGAATGCGACTGACTGTGGGAGGAAAGTGGCGGGATTTATATGCTGGGGACAGGAAGAGAAGAGTCCAGCAAAATTAGGCAGAAGTGAGGTCAGTTGGTAAGCGTGGTCTAGACACAGAAGTGGAACCCGGTTGGTGCTTAGGCAATTTTTCCTTCTGAGGAATCTACAGAGGTGGAAGAAGCAAGCTTAGCATCCCTTGTCACCCTCTGAGTCAACTCCTTACTGTCAGTTGAGCCCCTTGACTGCCTCCTATGCACACTTGTGTAACAATATATACATATATATATATATATATATATATATTGCTCAAAAAAATGAAAGGACCCCTTTTTAATGAGTGTGCAGTATCAAGTCAATAAAACTTGTGGGCTATTGATCTGCTCAGTTAGGTAGCAGAGGGCCTTGTTCATCAGTTTCAGCTGCTTTGGTGCACTAGAGGGGCAACAATGAGACGACCCCCAAAATAGGAATGAATGGGTTAAGAGGTGGAGGCCACTGACATTTTTCCCTCCTCATCTGTTTTGTCACTCGTTTTGCATTTGGCTCCGGTCAGTGTCACTACTGGCAGCATGAGGCCATACCTGGACCCTACAGAGCTGGCACAGGTAGTCCAACTTCTCCAGGATGGAAGGCTCATCAATACGTGGCATTGCCAGAAGGTTTCCTGCATCTCCTAGCACAGTCTCAAGGGCACGGAGGAGATTCCACGAGACAGGCAGTTATTCTAGGAGAGCTGGACAGGGCCCCTTGTAGAAGGTACTTAACCCATCAGCAGGACCCACCGGTATCTGCTCCTTTGGGCGAGGAGGATCAAGATGAGCACTGCCAGAGCCTACAAAATGACCTCCAGCAGGCAGACCATTGGTGTGAATGTCTCTGTCCAAACAATCACAAACAGACTTCATTAGGGTGGCCTGAGGGCCCAACATCCTGTAGTGGGCACCGTGGAGCTCGATTGGCATTTGCCACAGAATACCAGAATTGGCAGGTCCACCACTGGCACCCTGTGCTTTTCACAGATGAGAACAGGTTCACCCTGAGCACATGTGACAAACGTGAAAGGGTCTGGAGAAGCCGTGGAGATTGTTATGCTGCCTGTAACATCGTTCAGCATGACCGCTTTGGTGGTGGGTTAGTGATGGTATATCTGGGATGGCATATCCATGGAGGGATGCACATACCTCTACAGGCTAGACAACAGCACCGCAGGACTGCCATTAGGTACCGGGATGAAATCCTTGGACCCATTGTCAGACCCTATGCTGGTGTAGGGGGTCCTGGATTCCTTCTGGTGCACAACAATGCCCGGCCTCATGTGGCGAGAGTATGTAGGCAGTTCCTGGAGAATGAAGGAATTGATACCATTGACTGACCGGCCAACCCAACACTCTGCTCGCCTAACCTCAATCCAATAGAGCACCTCTGGGTGCGACATTATGTTTCGGTCCATCCAACATCTTAGACTGTACAGGAGCTTAGTGATGCCCTTGTCCAGATCTGGGAGGAGATCCACCAGGACACCATCTGTCGTCTCATTAGGACGTTGTCAGGCATGCATACAAGCACATGGGGGCATACAAACTACTGAGTATGATTTGGAGTTGCTGCAATGAAATTTCAGCCAAATGGACTCGCCTGCCTGCCACATCATTTGTTCCCTTTGATTTTCGGTGTCCCTCTGCCGGTTGATCATTTTCATTTCCATCCTTTCGTTCCTCACACATCGCCATATCAGTCCATATCAGTAGAGTTAGCCAGCAGGATTTTTTTTCCCATTGAGATCTGATGTGTTCCTTTCAATTCTTTGAGCAGTTTATATTAATACGTTTAGAAATGCCAGTTTAAATATTACTCTTTTTCAAAGAACAAATTGGGTCAGGCCTTCGTAAAAAAGGGTTTTGTACTCGGGTGCAATGGTTAGGGTGCCAAGCCAGTCCTTCCCCTTTTAATCAGCAACTTACAAATAAAGAAGTTCAAAAACAAAATCTAAATGGTCGCTTGCCATCTTGGCGACTTGCTGCTAACAACGATTTTAAGTTTGACTTTAAACGCCGAGGGCTCTCTCTCTCTCTCTCTGTAATATTCAGGGTCAGATGATGACGTTCCGGATATTTCCTTCAGTATTTACAAGGATGGGAGGGACCCTGCCAGCAGTGGGCGGAGCTATACCTCCTCTCCTAGCACTGGCTTAGAGCTGTGGAGAAAGCAGGAGATCTTGCTAGCGCTTAGCGCCCCCTATCACCCCGAGGTGGTATTTGTGGACATACCGGAGCCATCGAGGTGATCCGGATGACAAGTGTTTATTAAGAATCCTAAACTCACTGATACCAGTTCACGATTTTTTCAAGTAAACTGTAATTTTGCTCTTGACCACAGACTGGTGAAATTAAAATTTTAAATTAGTTTTTGAAAGAATGTGAGAGGCATAACGATGGCCTCCCTCCTCCTTCTCCACTTCTTTAACTGGGACAATTCGTGGACAAAGCAAGCCCACTGCCCTCTCTTTTTCATTCTGAGGACCTCCGGTAAACTGGAAGCTTATACAAGATTCATTAAAAAGAAATGAAGAGAAAAAAAAGAAATCTAATTGGCTTCATAATATATTCCTTGCTAAGATTTCCAGCTTTTAAATAACACAAAGAAGAGATCAATTGCTGGCATTTAGAACGAATCGATTCCTATGGCTGCTGCAATATGGAGGATGAGCGTTAGGCCAGGCAAGCTGCTAAATCATTTACGAAAAAGAAAGGGCAATTCCCTCTCGTCTCATCTCCTCACCTCAAAGATACGGCAGTGGCAGACGTCGGCAGGTGACTGCAGTCTCTAAATTTAACGGCTTAACTTTCCTCAAGGTTGTTAGTCGCTGGACAAAAGACTTTTTCTGGAATTAGTTTTTTTTAAAAGAGAGCCGTGGCCCTCTTGTCATTCCCATACCATCAGTGCATTAACAATTTCCTGAAGCGAGTGTCCTAAATAAAGTTAGCTTCGGTTCAGCATTGGTGGCGAGTTCAGGACTAAATCAGACAAGCAGTTGTGACGTTATTATACTGCGTGTCTGATTTTGAGTAGTAATCAACAGACCCTGCTGCACTCGCTTCGATTTGAGTTCGGGCGAAAACGTGGAAACTTTTGTGAATTTCTACAAACTCCGCAGAATGCAATGAAGTCAGAATGGGAAAGGACAAACCAAATTAGTTTTGAGAGGATTATGATGGCGCCAATGGCCGTTTAAGTGTCCCTGATAGGCTAGAAAGGCATCTGCCAACTACGTACATTGGACTGATTATTGTGGCAAAAAATAGGCCCTGAGTTGTGAGATGACAGTGCCAAACACTGTGCCACTTTGCCTCCCTGAGGTAAAATTATACTCTGAGTCCTTTACCTCTCTGTGTGTCCCCCGAGTTCCTATTACTATGTAACAGTTGGCACATATTGTATTCACGTTGTCTACTTCTGCCGTCTTGTTCCCTCTGGAATATATATGTCCTAGGAATTGAGGATTTTAAGGATATGACTTTAAGGGGAGAAGGTGGCCAAGCCATGGCTGTGGGTCCTTGCATGAACACAGTGGTGTATGATGTAAGGGGATGGGATGGGCACCAAATTAACATCATTCTGGACCAGAATGCCTCCTAACCCATGAACAGCTGTGTTTTGGTGGACTCAGGGAGGGGCCTAAAGTGGAGAAGGACAAACAAACTGGAATTGCCTTTATGTCACTATTGGCACTTAGACTTCTCTCGCTCAATTGGAAGAATCCTAACCCACCTCTGTTAAGTCAGTGGGTAACTGATGTTCTATACTATTTGAAATTGGATAAAATCAAATTCTCATTTAGAGGACCTGTGCAAAACCTTTAAAAAAAACGTGGCAGGACCTAACTAATAACATTTTAGAATAAACATTTGAAGTGAGAAGTGGATTCTCTACTCTTATCTATCTATCTATCTATCTAATATATAGTGCCTTTCACATGTATCTATTATATAGTGCCTTTCATATCTATCTATCTATCTATCTAATATATAGTGCCTTTCACATCTATCTATCTATCTATCTAATATATAGTGCCTTTCACATCTATCTATCTATCTAATATATAGTGCCTTTCACATTCATCTATCTGTCTATTATATAGTGCCTTTCACATCTATCTATCTATCTATCATATAGTGCCTTTCACATCATCTATCTATCTATCTATTAAATGTTTTGTTTTTGTTGGCTTAGCTCTCCTTCTCATGGGTGGGGTTTGATTTGATTTGAACTTAGTTTTGTAAAATTTGACCTGCTTCTTTGGAATGTTATAAAAAGACCTGATATCTGTCCCACAGTAGCCATTCTACTGATTCATCGTAGATGAGAAAGTCTTTTTCTTTTTCTATCAATGAATCCTGGCCGTCCAACACCCTGTTTGTGGTTTTTGGGTTTTTCCCCTTTGGACTACTGGCATGAAGCAACTGACATGAATGCCCTGACTGAGTCATCTGGCCATGATGATTTGGCCCTTTTCAAAGTCACTCAGGTCTTTACGCCTGTCCATATTTTTTGTATTCAACATGTCGACTACAAGTCCCTAATGTCGGATTACCGACTAAAATACCCCTGACCTTGACATGTGCCGTTGTTACGAGGTAGTCAACGTCATTCGCTTCATATGGGAGTGCTGATAATGTTTTTTGTTCATCAGTATGTGTGTGTGTGTGTGAGTCCATAACTCCATAGCTGGAGGGCTTCAGTAGTTGCAGACTATTATTCTCCCTGAGCTTTACTCAAAAGCTTACTATCTAAAAATCTCCTTTTCTTCTTTATTAGGCTTTTTGTTCCTCCATTTCTGAATCCAGGAGCCTGGGTTTAAAAATAGCCACGGCATATCTAGCAGCTTCATTTGAACACACAGATCTTAAATTTTACCTCACACTGAGGGTTGTTAAATTATTTCTGTTCCTGAATGCAGACAACAATTTCCTTTGACATGAAATCCTGATAATCACAAGCTTATAAGACATTGTGGTTACCTTCAAATCACAAAAAAAATTTGACTTCCTTAAATCACCAATCTATTTTTCCGACACTCATCCATGCATTTTTCTAATTTTTGTATTAAAGAGTGGTCAGAAGGGGAAAGGGGGGATTGGAGGGCACTTCAGCAACAGTGATTGGGCAAAGATGTGAGTTTGAGCAAACTCTAGAAAACAACCCAATCTAAATCCGTTAAGTAATTCTCTTGTTCGCTAACTAAGCGGATGTAAGGTACCCGCCCCGAGGAGGACATGTGAGTGAGGAGTCCGCAGCCTCTCTTGCAGATTTACGCAAATAAATTGGTACTGCAAGCAAACTGTGATACTTAGCGCGATGAGAGAAGTCACAAAATCAACCCGGAAAGTTCAAGCAAATTCTAGAAAACAACCGGAACGAAATACGTGAAAACCGGACAGACAGATAGAACGTGCTTGGACCATGAAATTTTTAAAACCGTTTCTCAGCAACAAGGTTATTATAGTTTTGCCTTTTTATATTAGTTTTTATTTCTATATTTTTTCTGACGTTACTTTGAAATTCAGTTTAGTTTTAGTTTTCCTTCATTGTGTATTTTTAGTTTTAGTTTTATTTTTATTACACAAAGACATTTCTATTTTATTTTTATATATATTAGTTTCAGTTTTAGTTTTAGTAATTATGGCATGGAGCGCCTACAGAGTTAGTTTTGTGTCACAATCAGACAGAACTGTACACTTAACAGATTTGGATACAAGTTTAATGTTAGTGGAAGCTTACTACACTACATGGTTCACTATCTGGTTTTACTTTTGTCTGATAAAAACAAGCATAATTAAAACTAGATACTGAATATGAACAATTTTACACAATTTTATCATTTTTATAATATTTTCTCATGAAAATCACAGGGGCATAGGAAGAACAGGACTCTTAGACTTGAATCAGTATGCAGACCCCACCTGGCTGTATTGAGGGAAACAAAGAAAAACAAGCATGAAGTGGCAAGGTTAGGGGTGGTGAGACTTGAATAGCCCACCATAAAGGACAGTAAACCCATCATGAGGAGAGCAAGAGCAGGCAATAGGAGTATGGACAGGCATAATATGACAGAGACTGCAGCATCTGAGATTAAGGACAGTACATGTATATATATTATCTAAACCTGTTTATCCAGGATTGCAGGAAACCTGGAGCCAACCGCAGCAGGTTTTGGATGAAAGGCAGGAAAAATCCCTAGTATGCAATATGAATGATAAAGCTGATGTTAAGAACAAAAAGAATATGATATTTCAACTATAAATTTTGAGAGAGAGAGAAAAACATTGAAAAAAGGGAGACAAATATTTTAAAATATAATTCTGCTAATGGATTACTTTCACAATATCAGGTATTTTGAATAGTGAATATGAACTAAAAAGATAAATGAATAAATATGGAATAAATACAAAACCCATTACTATGCTTATATAGTTTTCATCACTTGTCAGACTCTCTTTGTATTACTTCGTTGTTAAACGATGTTTTTCAAGCAAAAGTGATTGGTCAGCAACAATATGCTGATCTCGTATGATGACCTAGTCAGTCTCTCGATCAGTGCCGTTTTATTTACTATCTATCTATCTATCTATTATATAGTGCCTTACATATCTATCTATCTATCTATCAATTATATAGTGCCTTACATATCTATCTATCTATTATATAGTGCCTTACATATCTCTCTATCTATCTATCTATTATATAGTGCCTTACATATCTATCTATCTATCTATCCATTATATAGTGCCTTACATATCTCTCTATCTATCTATTATATAGAGCCTTTTATCTATCTATCTATGTATCTATTATATAGTGCCTTTCACATCTATCTATCTATCTATTATATAGTGCCTTTCAAATCTATCTATCTATCTATCTATCTATTATATAGTGCCTTTCACATCTATCTATTATATAGTGCCTTTCAAATCTATCTATCTATCTATCTATCTATCTATTATATAGTGCCTTACATATCTATCTATCTATCTATCTATCTAATATAGAGCCTTTTATCTATCTATCTATCTATTATATAGTGCCTTTCACATCTATCTATCTATCTATTATATAGTGCCTTTCACATCTATCTATCTATCTAGTTGCATTTTTGAGTTATCGTGTTTATGCACACAATTCCAAAAAAATGGGAGGTCTATAACGTCAAGATTCATCAAAATATTGAGGTCGAATTTTTTCATGATTACTATAGCCTACTTTGTCTATACTTCGTATATGAAAAAGTAAAAAACGATTTCTTCTGTGTGAAGTGGCAGGTGAATTGCTGTCAACAAAAAACAGATACCTGAGAAATAAACTGAAACGTTACTTACTCATGATTTTTCTGTCCATATGATGAACATTTTGTTGACCATCATATACTGATTTCAGCCATTTGAATTACATCTTGATATACAACAAGTGCAAAGAAAGGCGCACGCAAATCGCTTTCTATTTGTCACACTTTATGCACCGCACTCAGCTTACTCTGTCACAAATGCTGTGTAAACAGCCGCCCTCCGTCCCCAGATACCGTTCACTGGATGAATATGTTTGGGCGCTTGTGTCGGATGACTTTCTGTTTTAGATTTTAACCTTACAAGGTTAACGACTAACGGCAAGAATATTCATTCAAAAACTAAACCTAAAAATACTTTAGTAAATTATTATTTTATTTCAGTTAGTCTTTCCAGCTACTTTAATAGTTTCATTTAGTTTTAGTTTTTCATTTCGGTTTTGTCAATTATTTTATTTCAGTTTACGAAAATGTTTTTTAATAATAGTTTTAGTTTTCGTTAACTATAATAACCTTGCTCAGCAAACACTTATGGGCCAAGGGTAACCTACATTCCAAATTTAAATTCCTCATGGTTTGTGAGATTTCGAGATGAGTGAGTCAGAGGTATTTGGCTTTTATATACAGTGGAATCTCGGGTCCCGAACGTCTCGGGCCACGCATAAATCGGGTTCTGACCAAAAGTTCACCAAACTTTTGCATCTTTTCACGACCACACACTCGGTTGATGAATAAGCCAGTTTCCCTTCGGTTATGCGCACGATGATTTCTGCGTGTTCAGTCTCTCGGTCAGACGTGCATGCATGCAAGGTTAGTTTTCTTGGTTGTTTATGGTTAGTTTTTGAATAAATTATGGATTTTTCAAATGTTCATTCTTTCCCTGTGCTAAAAACTCATTTAAAAAATGTTTACAGCAAGTGGCTCATCAGGCTGTAGCGTGAACTCTTACAGTGTCTCTGTTGTTGAAAGTTTTCTCAGTGTTATTCAGTGTTTTACATTTAGTTTACTATTACGCTGTGCATTCAATGGTATGATTAACTATATTAGTGCTTAAAAACTTAAAAATATATATATTTACATACAGTTTGTATGGTCGGAACGGATTAATTGTATTTACATACAATCCTACGGGGAATTAGTTCGGTCACAACCAAATCGAATGCGACCAGAGTTTTGGAACGAATTACAGTCATGACCAGAGGTTCCACTGAATATAGATTAGAAGTTGTCGTTTTGTGTAGTGTATTGACCTCATTTTTTATTGCACACCCAGCCCACCTGGAAGGGGTCTCTTCTCTGAATTGCCTTTCTTCCATTGTTTCCCTTTTAAGGATATTGTTTGTGGGAGTTTTTGTCTTGTCATTTTGGGGCATGCATCATGTCTGCCATGAGTTCCCAGCATTCATTTGACGCGTCCTCTGAGCAAGTCCTCAGAAGTTTAACACGAGTTGCAGTCTGCGTGCTTCAATATTTGATGAACGGTTCGATGCGCTGAAGCAAATCATCAAACTCAAATGTTGACATGTGAGTGTCTTCACGGTGCTTTTCATCATCCAGCAGTACAAACATTGCTTATTCCCCATCGTAATGACGCGATACACTTAAAGGACTCACCTACCACCTTCTGGGTCACTGTTGCCATCTTTTTTGTTTTGCACCATCACAGCAGCATCAGAATGCCAAGAATTTTTACCTTCAACATCTTTCTTCCTTCAGCTCACAACACGGCGAACCTGGACGCTTGTTTTCTCACCGCGATGATTTCTTGCATTGCCACCTGGTGGAATCCTCCAGAATTATTTTAAAGTAGATGCTAAGTATAGTCAGTTCACGGCTTGTGCAGTAGCAGCAACATCATCCTCAAGCTCAACGCGCATCCTGTTGTGTTAAGTATATCCCTGGCCTTAGAGAGTCAAGGCTGGGGTGGGGTTTGGCATTGTCAAAAACAGAGCCTGTTAACACTAGAATTACCAGAGCCTACGAAAAACTTGTAGATCCGTCGCACCTTAAATCGCCGCACCTCTCCATCAGCGTCTTTTGTCCTGTAAATGTGTTGATAAGCAGCAAGCAGCCAGCAGCCTACTACACCGTCCAGGTCTAAACGCTAGCGTGGAGAGTCGCTGCGTACTGAAGAGTCTATAGCTGCAGGTGAAAGCTGCCATCGCTGTACTTTGTATATAAGATTGAATGTTATTTACTTATTTACCTTGGTTTATTTACTTACTTCCTACAGCGTAAAGTCACAAGTAGACTGCAGAGCTTCCGTGTACATATACAAAGTACAGCGATGGCAAAGTGCATTCTTTCTCCGATGTAGAACCGTCGTCATCATCTGAGTTCACCTCTGTCAAAGCGTCTTTATGTGAAAACAGCAGTGTCAAATGCGCTGGGGATCATGAGCGGCTGAGAGAATAAAACTGAATAAAAAAAACAAACCTAACCTTTACAAATATCATACATTTATCATCGACAAGATGGCGTACATTGCAACAGACGTTCACCACGGCGCCATCTAGCAGCAGCTTTGGTCTCTGTGCATCGCTCTTTACCCATGTTTCTTGAAATTGCCAAGAGATGGCGGAAGTGTCCAAGTATGAGAAGGCCAACTACTTTCATCGGGTGAAAGCGAACTGCCGTATGGATGTAAAACGTGAACGAGCCAGTGCGTGTGACCGGCTGACACACCAGCGGTTCCACACGTCACTCTCCCACACGCACTGATAGTGCTGTATTTCATTCGCCAACATCCGTTATATGCAAGCATGTTTGAACAGAGACTCACCTTAAAATGACAGCATCCTGCCCCCAACATTTTCCCAAAACGCAGCACCGATTGTATGTCACTTCTCTCTGTAGTTACCATCGCCAACGTCCGTTAGATGGCATCACGGTTCAACACAGATGCTCCTTATAAACAGAGCGCCATTTTTCCCAGTACGGTTTCAGTGCTACTCTTTCTCACTGGCTTTCCGTATTTGTGGTTCTATTTGCTCGCTTTTCCGACTCACAGTACGATTTCAGTGCTGCTGTTTCTGACTGACTGGTGCTATTTGTTCACTTTCCGACGCATTGTAAATAACAGAGCTTATTCCGTACATAATACCACGTAACACATTATAATTGTCCTGCTTTTTGCTAATATATCCATGCCACCAACAGAAACACATAGAATTGGAAGGTCCACTTCAGATGCCACAACAAAGTCTATTTCAAGGGCGTCTGAAACGCCACAGCAGAAAAAATCAGAGTGGAGGAACTTACAATAAAATGTCAATCACAGAACTGTTTGTTCTAATTCTATGTTCTGTTTCTTTCATTTGGGAAGTTCACCAGTTATAGATTTCCGTGCAACGCCGGTACTCCTGCTAGTAAATTATAAAATTCAGTATAATTGCACATCTAATGAGAATTTCTGCACACATAATCACATTGAGAACGAGGTAAATGAGGGGTCTGATTAAGTATAAAGTTAAGTAAAGGCGTGAAAATGTGTTTTTAACACCAGTTCTGAGTCCAGCATAGTAAAATAAAAACAGAACCATCTATGAAAGTCTCTGGAAAAAATCATTTTTATTTTCCAAGGTGAATCAGAATAGCAGCAACAGACAACTAGCCATCCATCCATCCTTTATCCAACCCGCTATATCCTAACTACAGGGTCACGGGGGTCTGCTGGAGCCAATCCCAGCCAACACAGGGCACAAGGCAGGAAACAAACCCCGGGAAGGGCGCCAGCCCACCGCAGACAGAAAACTATTATTCTTTTACTCAAGAAGACATCAAACACAAACTGAGGAACAAGTCTCATATGACTTATAAAATTCACTGATTAGGAAAAGGGTTAGAATGAAAACCTGCAGCTACTGTGGCACCCACCAGGACCAGAGTTGGACATCCTTGATTCATAGGAATGCGCTCGAGAGAGGGAGTGCCAGCCATGAGCAGTCCAGACACACATGAATACAAAGGAAAGGCATTGCCCAAATCCAGATGGGCAAAGCTTGTAGAGACTCACCCAAGAAGACTCAAAACTGGAAGTGCTGCCAAAGTGGCTTCTTACAAAGAAGTGACTTAAGGGTTTTGCATATTTATAAGACAGAGAGATTTCAGTTTTTGTTTTATAATACATTTGAAAATCTTTCTATAGACATCTTTTCACTTTGACATTATGGATTATTGGGTGCAAAATTAGCACACGTCTCCATTTAAAATGAAGTGTACAACACAATAAAGTGTGCAGAAAGTGAAGGGGTCTGAATACTTTTTGAATCCACTGTAAGTTCAAATTAATCCCCATGGAGTAATGATTCTCCTTTTTAAGGTTTCTTCTTCATCTATGTAATTGTCTTAACTGACTGGTTCACATATTCGCCTCAGATTTTTTTAGTTACTAGATGCCACATACCTTTCTCACAGAATCTTCCTGAGAAGTGTAGGGGACAGTCACACTGGAATGATGCAGCGCCTCTCCTTGTTAATATTTGCTGGCAGGCAGCTCCATTCTGGCACACCGTTCCTGCACAGGCTGAAAGTGAAGCTGGCAGAGATGGAATTTCTGTTGGTACGGAAGCTGGCAGCAGCAATTTGCTGGTTGTGGAGGCAGCCAGTGGTAAATGGCCAGGCTCTGAAGTTACTGGAATGATTTTGTAGGGAGGAAGCCTAAAATAAAAAAAGACTAGCGTGAGAAAGATTAAAAACAGCAGGACTGTGGAATGGAGCAGGAGCACACTGTGGAACTCCACCGACACGGGGAATTTGGTATCCGACAACTTGAATGGAATTAAAAGGAATTTAACCAGCATACTCTTTACCTATGAAAGAAATAAAATACAGAGGCCAACAACGTAAGCACAAGACTGACATAGGAGAATGTCTACTGTGACAGTGGGCAGGCTAGCCTAAGGGTGATGCACATCATGGTTGGGATGCCACTACCTGATCCTTTGCTGTGGATGCCCTATAAAAGTGCTGTAAACCCCTAGGTTACTGGTTGGCAGCACTACGGAGCTGCAGGCATCCAGGGTACTGCAAGGACCCCAGAGATCACCCGGAGGTACAAGTCGACTGTCCTTATCTGCAGGGGTTACATTCCTAAAAAATGGAACAAAATGGAAAGTGCAGATGTATAGCACAGGGCAGCCATCTTAACGCATGGGCACACTGGGCAGGGTCCCCACAAGCATAGGGGTCCCATGGTAATCTATGTATGTTGTGACTTGCTGAGTGGTTGTGTAGGCAGAGGCACCAGTGACGAGCTGCTGATTAACAGTACAGACTGCATCTCTGTTGTTAGTCATTAGCACTAAAACATAAGTAACATGATCGTTATAATTTGTTACTAACCCTCACCTATTCTGTTTCTCCCCTCGGTACTCAAATGTGGCACTTGGTGCCACGGCCCACCTGCCAAGTTGTTGTGCCTGCCTAAGGTAAGTCATTCTTGATGGAAGATCGCAGGAATCGTGGGAAATAGGGGTCCTTTCATCAGATTGGCTGACCCAGCTGTGGAAAGGCCAATAGGAGGAGGCAGCTTGATGACCGAGGTCTCCAGGACTCTAAACAAATCCAAATCATATTTTGTGATATCATCTACTGTTCATTTCTGCTACGTACCTCTAAAACTTATTTTTATACTGTACTAGCTGATTACCCAGTTGCTTCGATGACTGAGTGCAAGGGAAAAAAATAAAATGTAGTATATAAATTATTAAACAGTAAAACATTAACATGTAAGAAGTGAAGATACATTGAGCAGTACTGGAGTGCTTTCGGGTGAAGTACATTTTAAAGGCGCTATAACACAACAGGTAAGTAGTACTAACAGCAGCTTAAATGTATTTGGATCATCTCTCGGTAGCAGATCCCTTGTGAAAGACGCTACACGACCGCTGTGGTATAGAAATTACATTTTCTATGAGATCCTCCAAATTTCTGCATGACAACCTTGCACTACGTGCCTGTGATTTAAGAGAAAAATGATTCTGAGGAATGTGGATGCTGCCCTTCTGTGCTTAAAGGTCCAAACAATTCCCAAGTCCAAAACTTCACATGAAGAGGTCGGTACATCTTAGATGTAAACCCTCCATCTTCTTAAAAGAATTCATCACAAAAGCTACCTTGAATGTTGTGGGGTTTTAGTGACTCGAACTTACCTTAAGGGACAGTAAGTAGCCGTGCACCGCAATTTACAAAGAGAGTTTTGCTTCGATGGTGCCGATCACACTCATTCGCAAAGATTTCCACTCTCCCAGGAGCCGACGGGGCACTCGAAGTGTCACAAACAGTGCGAGAAGAGAGGACGCCGCCCGAAACTGCGAAGCTCTCAACCCGGCGGAGCAGCCCGACATTCCGCGCCTCCGAGCGTCCACTTTGTTCTCACGACCCCTCGTTGCTGAAGGCGGTCTCGTCTTCACATTGTTTACAGCTCAGCGCAGTTAAAAAGTAGAAAGACGCAAAGCTGTTTTCTTCATCTCTTCTACTATCAAGTACTGCCAATTAAAAAAAAGTTAGAATGTGGCAGTTTCCGCGACAGTCACTTGGACGAATAAATAAAACTGCTCTATCAGAACGTGCCTGAGCGCTGGAGTCCAGAAAGGAGGGTTGGGAGAGGGCGACACGGGGCGCACTTCTATGGGATAGATCGACGTGTTTGTGTTTACTTCTTTTCAATATCAGTAAAGTAACTCTCACACAAATAATAACAATTCGTAAAGACGATATAAAAATGGCATCCACAAACGAAGTGATTAGTTACTGCATTATTATATGTTCTGTGGTCATACGGAATTTCAGTTTCGCTTGGTCATACGTAATTTCCGTTTCAAATGTGAAAAGAATTTTATATACACTTACCTAAAGGATTATTAGGACCACCATACTAATACGGTGTTTGACCCCCTTTCGCCTTCAGAACTGCCTTAATTCTACGTGGCATTGATTCAACAAGTTGCTGAAAGCATTCTTTACAAATGTTGGCCCATATTGATAGGATAGCATCTTGCAGTTGATGGAGATTTGTGGGATGCACATCCAGGGCACAAGCTCCCGTTCCACCACATCCCAAAGATACTCTATTGGGTTGAGATCTGGTGACTGTGGGGGCCATTTTAGAACAGTGAACTCATTGTCATGTTCAAGAAACCAATTTGAAATGATTCGAGCTTTGTGACATGGTGCATTATCCTGCTGGAAGTAGCCATCAGAGGATGGGTACATGGTGGTCATGAAGGGATGGACATGGTCAGAAACAATGGTCAGGTAGCCCGTGGCATTTAAACGATGCCCAATTGGCACTAAGGGGCCTAAAGTGTGCCAAGAAAACATCCCCCACACCATTACACCACCACCACCAGCCTGCACAGTGGTAACAAGGCATGATGGATCCATGTTCTCATTCTGTTTACGCCAAATTCTGACTCTACCATTTGAATGTCTCAACAGAAATCGAGACTCATCAGACCAGGCAACATTTTTCCAGTCTTCAACTGTCCAATTTTGGTGAGCTCGTTCAAATTGTAGCCTCTTTTTCCTATTTGTAGTGGAGATGAGTGGTACCCGGTGGGGTCTTCTGCTGTTGTAGCCCATCCGCCTCAAGGTTGTGCGTGTTGTGGCTTCACAAATGCTTTGCTGCATACCTCGGTTGTAACGAGTGGTTATTTCAGTCAAAGTTGCTCTTCTATCAGCTTGAATCAGTCGGCCCATTCATTCTCCTCTGACCTCTAGCATCAACAAGGCATTTTCGCCCACAGGACTGCCGCATACTGGATGTTTTTCCCTTTTCTCACCATTCTTTGTAAACCCTAGAAATGGTTGTGCGTGAAAATCCCAGTAACTGAGCAGATTGTGAAATACTCAGACCGCCCGTCTGGCCCCAACAACCATGCCACGCTCAAAATTGCTTAAATCACCTTTCTTTGCCATTCTGACATTCAGTTTGGAGTTCAGGAGATTGTCTTGACCAGGACCACACCCTAAATGCATTGAAGCAACTGCCATGTGATTGGTTGATTAGATAATTGGATTAATGAGAAATTGAACAGGTGTTCCTAATAATCCTTCAGGTGAGTGTATATAGATTGAGGATTTGTTCTGTTCAGTTCTGTGTATTGTATTGTATTGACCCCCTTCTTTTTGACACCCACCACACGCCCAACCTACCTGGAAAGGGGTCTCTCTTTGAACTGCCTTTCTCAAGGTTTCTTCCATTTTTTCCCAAAAAGGGTTTTTTTGGGAATTTTTTTTTTTGTCTTCTTAGAGAGTCGAGGCTGTGGGGGGCTGTCAAAAGGCAGGGCCTGTTAAACCCCACTGCGGCATTTCTTGTGTGATTTTGGGCTCTACAAAAATAAATTGCATTGCATTGTGTATTGTTACCAGTGCACTGTTTTGCCCAGGGGCCTATAATGCTGTTATGATGGCCCTGGTATAGTATAAACCTCCATGGGGGAGACACCTAAGGGGGGGGGGGCACAACTGCCCCACCCAATGTTCACTGCGCACAAGAAGCAATACCGCCAATTCCATTTTTCCACTGATTATACGTTGGTAACCCTAACATGCAATTTACCCATAGTAGGCCATAATAGTGACTTTGACAAAGAGGTCCAAGGTTCAAACCACTGCTTTAGATGGCATGATTCACCGTCTGTCTGGCAGTGCTATTAATTAAGCTGCGGTATTAATTCGTGCAGGGCGTCTCTCTAAATCGTCTGCAGCACATATGCAAATGAGTCAGTATACTCGATAGTCAGTGAAACAAAACACGGGAAAAACTTGGAAAAATCAAAGCATGTTTACAATAAAAAGAATTTCTGCTCTCTGAGGACGAGTACTTTTGAATACTAATTTTTTTTTTGTCAAACATGCAAGTGGGAAATATTTACACCGTTCTATAATTGTCTTTCCCTCCATAAAACTTGTAGGGTATAATTAAGCATAACTGCATCAATTTATTAATATTTGTTAGTTATTCAAAACTAGCTGAAATACCCGGCGTTGCCCAGGAGGACAATAAAGTTTGTTTTTGGCTTTGAAGTTTTAGTCAGAGAATTTCACAAACAGGGTTCACCTCACATGCATTTACTTTTTACTTTGCACAAAAAAATATTAACTGCTGATGATGAAGATCACTTTGTCTGTGCTGAAATTCCAAACAGAGAAACCTTTCCTGAATTATGGTACAAAGTCATTAAACACACGTCTCACATTTAAAAGATTCACCATATTGGGACTCAAAAGATTCCAAATATTGTTTTTACCAAAATTCGGAAATAAAAGCGAAACTGATGAAATTGCAACAATTCAAAGAAAACAAAAATCTTAAAAGTGTGTATCCGGAAAACCAAACACGTGGGATGGCGAGCGAAGCCCCCTAGTATATTATAAAAAACCAAACAGAACTATATACATACTAGGGGGCTAACCCCCTGCCCACTTCACTCGCCAAGCCCCCCCACCCCGGCCTGCACTTTGCGTCTCTGACGCTCGTGTTGTGAAGACGGGGGGCTGAACGCACCCCAAGGAGATGAGATCGCTCCCCAAAACCCCTTCTTAAATGGTGATGCAATGGGAAGAGGTGCAACAATTTTGTGGAAAGATTTTGTGACATTTTTATGTCACGCTTTAAATCGTCTTATTTTAAAACCTACATATATATGTTTGGTATCATTCTTTTCAGAATTTATCAAAGTTTAATGTGATGTTGTTAGATTTTCAGATTCTTATTCCATTTTTAAATTCGAAACTAAAAAATATCAAGAACTCACGTCCCGAGAGATGAGACTTTGTGCCAAGAGATTTAACCAGGCCCGGGACCGGAAATAAAAGACAAAGAGTAGGACAGCTGCTGTACAGGCTTTTAAATGTTCGAAGTGCCGTGCAAGATGAGAATCAAGCCAGCAGCTGATTGAGCAAAGAGGACGTAAAAAAAAATGGATTTGTTTCCCGTTGTATCACCATTTAAGAAGGGGTTTCGGTGGAGCGATCTCGTCTCCTAGGCTCTTCACAACACGAGCGGCAGAGACGTGAAGTGCAGGCCAGGGGGGGCTTGGCGAGTGAACCCCCTAGTATACAAATATGTCAAACATACACCCCGTACGCATTGGCCAGTCCCTTTCAGATATCATACTCTTTGACTTTGGATCCAACCAACTTGGGCATTTCGCCATTAAATCCAGCGCACTAGTAAAATACAACACTGGCATGTTTCCCCTCTACAATATAAAAAAGTGTTCTCGCCGGCTTGGAGAAAAATCTGTAGCGTTCAGAAGCCGCTAAGATTCACACCGTCGAGAAAGACGGTGATTTATTTATTTTATATGAGGATTACCAGGGACAACCCCAGCCTTGGCACGACACACACACACACACACACACTACAGAGACAAAGAAAACGCACTGGGAACTTAAACGACAAAAAAGTATAATGAAATTAAATTACTAAATGAAAACAATAATACCACCCCTGATCCCTTCAAGATATTACAATTAACAGATAAACATGACAAACACGCAGTAAAGTCCATGTATGAAATAATAGCGGTGAAGTTATGTCCAGTGATTTGAATGAAGCGAGGGAAATGGAAAAACACAGTCCTACCTGTAATTGCTGAAATAAGTTGACAGATGAGTGGTTCAGGAGCGCTCCTTCTTCCGTGAAAGCCAAATAATCCAGACAACGTCCTCAGTAACAGTAAACAGGTAGACAAATGATTCCAGACCCCAACAAACAACACAATCCAGGACACGAAGATGTAAAGCAGGAAAACGACAGGCAGTTCCACAGATAAATACAAGCAGCAAACGACCAAAACAAAACTTTCCTCCTCTTCGTCCTCTGCCCTCCTTTTGAACCCCTCTGGCCACCTTTGCCCCCAACAGCCCTGCAAGGACTGCTGGGAGATGCAGTTCTAACCAATGGTAGCACTGCTACAAGTCTTGTCCTGGATTCCGAAGTCTGGCTTACCCAAGCGTAATGGCGTTAAAGTCCCTCAAATAGAAGACGCATGCGTCACAAATAAAAGGCAGTGCCGTGCAAACCGATGTCCTCTACTGATCAGCCAGCACTCGTTTTTGCATGCGCCTGAACCTAACGGACCTTTTTTTAATCTTCTTTCCCAGCTCCTTCTCCTCTCTTTTCCTTGTCTTTTTTCAGTCAATCCCTCCTCTTATACAAGGACCCACAGGTGTGGTTTGGTCCCCCTTAAAGAGATATCCTTAACTCTTTGAGGGCTGAATATTTTTTCCGAAAACTCTGTTTTCTGAAAGGCACCCAATGCACTGGTTTCACACATAAATCAACATTAAATGTCTGTTGCTGCATGCTGTGGTTGCTGTTGGCAGCTGTTTGGCAACTCTGGCAGCAGTGGCTGTGCAGGGATGGCTCGAGGGCGAGCAGGAATGCATGGCGGGCCGGCTACCTCTTTGTCTTTGCACAGCAGGTGGGCGGCGGTGGCGCAACAAGTTTTGTACCTCTTGTCATCATAAGTGGTGGCCCGTCTAGGCGAATGCTGCTGTAGGCATATCCATGGCCGGATTAAGGTGGGTGCTATTGATGCTGCAGCATTAGGCCCATTCCTGAAATAGGCCCAGATGAAAACAGACGAAAATTTTCCCGGAAGCTGAACAATTTTCCTTTGCTATATTAACCTCAAAATAATTCTTAGAATGAAATCTGGGGTTGACCGACAAAAGCGCAATAGACATATGCGCCCCGACAAGACCACGACGGACAAATGAGCACCGACAAACCCGCTAACTGGTTTTCGACAAATGCACGCCGACAAAATCGCGAGAGAGGCCAAGAGAGTGAGACACCCTTGCTGCAATTCTTCCTACATATGAAGGGCGTGATCTTAAGGACTATCTGTGTGCCGTGCTGATGGCATGCTGCGTCTCATAATATTGACTTCTAAAATAAACATTATTATATATGCTTTAAACTAGTAATTCATATTTAATGAAACTTTCGCGATTTTGTCGGGGCGATTTTGTCTGCGCGATTTTGATGGAGCGTTTTAGTCGGCGCTATTTTGTCGGCGTGTATATGTCTATTGCGCAAATGTCGGGTCACAAAATCTGGAGTCTGACTTTCGGACGCCTAGACACAGCGTTACTTATTATACAGCTACTATTGTTCTTTGCGCTGTGACGTAACTATAACGTCGTCGTATTTATTGTTAACCGAAGAATTCAAGTTTATGCTATCAAATTTACGTTAAACAATTTACTTAGTGATTTAGCTGCGTTTTTTGCACGCAATCTTGGGGATTCTTGCCACTTTATTATTGTTCGGTAAGTGCAACGTAGTAAATGTTTTCACCTTGAAATTTAGTTGTGCAGTAAAAATCGATGGCTATTTAAATGGTTATCTGTAACGGTAAAACTAAAAGCCGGCCCGCGGGCCCAGCATGGATGTTTAGAATTTTTAAAATCCTTGACAGGATTCTGATCTATTATGAAATTTAAATCGTGGATAAATTTTTACCAATGCCGAGAAAAAATAGGCCTTTTTTGCGCTGCAGCATCAGGCCCAATTTCGTCTTATCAGCTACTTGAACGTGTTCACCACCAGGATCAGCTGGGGACCGATAGGCTGATGCCGGTACATTCAATTACGGTTCATTTTTCGATTTCCATCTCCAGAACACTTACATCAAACTCAGAGTCCCAAAAATCAGAGTTCGATTCAGCGATAATATGTAAAATGTCCATGGAGTATTTTGCTTTGCACATTTGTTTTAGTCCCGCCAGATGTCGATGCCATTTTAGAGGCAGTTTGTTCTTCACTATTGTAAGAAGAATGAGTCGGAGACATCATAAAGAGTTGGGGCAGCCACCCGTATAATTTTATCGGCTGCAGAAGTTGGTTTTTAGTAGCGCAATGTGCTTAGTTCAGAGTCCAGAACAGAACTGTCTGTACTGAGGCAAGATGGCAGTTTTAAAGGCCTGGAAGGGAAATGACGTCATCTTTGCAGGAACTGGGAGTGCCCGGAAGTGACGTCATCCTTGGGGCCGGCAACAGGCGGGATTTCCCGGGAAAGGGACTGAGAGAGATAGTCAGTATACTCCGCCACCCCCTGGCCTGGCGTAGAATTACTAGTGTTTAGACCCTTCAGCTGTTTCCCATGCGCACGTGTGTGACACTACTACGCAGGGAACTGAGGTCAAATCAACAAAGCTACGTAACTTTCCTTCAACCAAAGAGAGTCAGACTAAAACATAAGGCCACAGTTTACAGCCCATTACTGCCCTCTACCCCTGAATTTTGACAAAAGTCGACATCAGCCCTGAAAGAGTTAAAATAGTCAATACCTCAGACGTGTATTCTAAAAGGGACACGAGGGCAGAAAGAGACACAGCACATACAATACTGTGCTTCCCAACCATGATGTTACTTAACTATTGAATAAAAATGAAGACACAAATTGAGACAAAAACAAATCAAACAAAAATGAATGAAACTGACACTCTGGGGCAAAGTGCTTATGATGTCCTCTAAATGAACTTCACTGTATGTCGATATCAGCTTAGCTGCTGTTCCTCATGAAATATTAGAAGGTTGTGCAACCATCAGGGTCAAAAAAATCAGCCCCATGGCCAAGTCACTGAGTTTAACTGTAAGACCCTGTGCTCGGACCTCCAAAGGTCACGCGAAAAGACAATTTCCCCTTGGAGATTAAAACTAGTGTATCAAATACAAGGCCTGACCAGCACTTTGAGATGCCATCCAGGTCATGTTGAGATGGAGAAGCACCTATTAGTGAATGAATTTATTTTAATGTTTGGAGATCACTGGCAGAAAAAGAGGAAAACTTTAACAGTTTGAAAACAGGAAGAGGAACGTCACACGTTAGCTGTGTACTTAGCATCTGGGCAACAGGCCACACGCGTCTTCTGCGTTTGAACCCAATTAGTTATAAATACAGGAATGAATTAATTGTATGTTAAACACGCTTGTTTCCAAGACAATAATAGGGAACACGAGTGGTAAGTTAGTCTGGGCATTCAAACATGTGTTTTAATTAGTCATTCCCTTATCTAGGGAAATAAATCGGAGGTGATGCTGGGTGTCTTTTCAAATTAAGTTGGCACTAATTACAAAGAATGCTGCAGAAGGGTTTGTCTTGTTTGCCACAGAGGCAGCAAAGACAAAAATTAAATATATAAAATTCTGCTTATGGTTTATCCATCCATCCATCCATTTTCTAACCCGCTGAATCCGAATACAGGGTCACGGGGGCTTATGGTTTATAAAGCCTTAAATAATCTCGCCCCATCTTATATATCGGAGTGTCTGACACCTTATATTCCAAATCGTAACCTCAGATCCTCAAATGAGTGTCTCCTTAGAATTCCAAGAACAAAACTTAAAAGAAGTGGTGAGGCGGGCGGCCTTCTGCTGCTATGCACCTATAATCTGGAATAGCCTGCCAATAGGAATTCACCAGGCTGATACAGTAGAGCAGTTTAAAACACTGCTGAAAACACATTACTTTAACATGAACAGGAGCAGAGGATGTCTGTGGTAGAAGAGAGACAAGGCAGTAAGACAAAATGACAGCTGCTGTACAGGCTATTAAGTGTTTGAAGACATGGCAACAGCAGCAGCAAACCAGCAGCTGATCGAGCAAAGAGGAGGTAAACAAAAAACTGTATTTGTTCCCATTGTATCACTGTTTAAGAGGGGGTTTCGGAGGAGCGACCGTGTCTCTTTGGTGTGTGTTCAGCCCCCCTCTTCACAATGTGAGTGGCAGAGACCCGAAGTGCATAGCGCAGGAAAGGGTGGTTGGCGAGCGAAGTGAGCAGGAGCCGAAGCCCCTTAGTCTTATATTATTTTTTTCTTATCCAGCCTTATCTTCTCTCGTCTTATCTAAACTAGTTGTATCTCTCCTTTTTTCCTGGCATGTCTTATCTTATCTTTCTGTCTTCTTGCCATGTCCGGCCTTATCTTGTCATACGTCATCTTGATTTATCTTGCCCTGCCTATCCTATCTTATCTTATCTTGTCTTATTGAGTTGTAACATTGTTTTCCCATCTTATACTCATTACGTCATCATATCACAGAGCCCCTTATCTTATCTCACTCTCTTCTTACAATATCTGGCCTTGTCTTGTCACACGTCATCTTGTTTTATCTTGTCCTGCCTATCTTATCGTATCTTGTCTTACTGACTTGTAACATTGTTATCCTATCTTATACTCTGTCACACAAAGTAGACCAAAGAGTCGTAAAAAGGTTTGGGACAGCCACCTAAATATGGTTCCCTGGCTGCAAAAGGTTATGAATTATGGCACAGATGTGCACAGATCAGAGTTCAAGACAGAACTGATGCTATATGGCTTTAAAGGCCAGCAAAGGAAATGATGTCATCTAGGGCGGAGCCAGAAGGGTCCTCCTCCATAGGCTCGGACCTCATCAAAAGGGCCACAGCTGGAAGTGACGTCATCGGGGCCAGGGAGAATTTCCCGTGAACGGTCTGCAGCAAAGTGAGAGAAGGCGTCAGTGCACACTCTGCCACCCCCTGGTCCGGTGTGGAATTACTCATCGTATCACAGAGCCCCTCTCTCTCTTTGTCTTGTCATATCTCATCTTGTTTGATCTTGTCCTGCTTATCTTATCTTATCTTTATCTTTCCTTATCTTGTCTTATTGAGTTGTAACATTGTTTTCCTGTCTTTTGTTCATTATATCATCCTATCACCGAGCCCCTTACCTTATCTTATCTTGTTCTGCCCCTTTTTGTCTTATCTTGTCTTATCTTTTATTAGCTTATCTTTACTTAGCTTGGAATTTCCCTTTTTATTACATCTTGTGCCATCTTAGTTGTTTCCTTCCTTTTCTTTTTCATGTCTAATAATATCTTTTCTTATCTTTCTTTGTTTTGCCTCACCTTGTCTTGTCTGACCTCACTTTACCTTGTCTTATCTTATCCTTCCTTATCTTATTTGGTCTTCCTCTACTCTGTCTTGACTCGTATTAATCTTTTGTTTTCTTTTCTTAGCTTGGAATTCCTCACTTCCTTTTTTATTCCTCACTTCCTCATATTTCCTTTTGCTTGTCCTATAATATCTTTTCTTATTGTATTTTTGTCTCGCCTTGCCTTTTGTTTTTATGCATCCTTTCATTATCAAATTACTTTAATTTAGTTCATGAAACTGAAGCCTATCCTGTGTGAGGGACCCAGCCAGGACGCCCAAAGAATGGAAGGATAGGGGGGAGGTAGCTACTTTTGGACACTGCCTCCCCCAAGACACTAGATGGCAACACCCGTGGAGTGTAGCGGTGCCCCAGATTCCTGCAGGGCATCCTGGGACTTGGAGTTCGGTTTCTCAGCCCTGTAGGGTGCTGTGGGTGCCGCCAGGGGGAGCAGTCAAAGGACCTGGGGACTCATCCTTTCCCTATAGCCTGGAAGTATGAGGTATTCACGAGGAAAGAAGCTCCAAAGTACTTCCAGGCAGACTAAAGAATCTGAGTTCTTCATCTGACTTGGAAGTGCTAACCAGTCATGTGGTGTAACAAGAAGAGACACGAGGCATGGCAAGGTTTGGGGCAGCCACCCGTTTAATGTGGTTTCCTGGCTGCAAAAGCAAATGATTCATGAGAGTCAAGTTTACACGACAGAGTCCAAGACAGAACTGTCTCCCAGAGAAAAGGCAGGAGACTTTATAGGACGTTGGGCGGAAGTGACGTCGTCCTCGGGGCCGGGACCGGA
Source organism: Polypterus senegalus (assembly GCF_016835505.1). Taxonomy (NCBI): domain Eukaryota; kingdom Metazoa; phylum Chordata; class Cladistia; order Polypteriformes; family Polypteridae; genus Polypterus; species Polypterus senegalus. Next base: position 11,173,688 of record NC_053169.1, read on the forward strand.
AGTGATGTGTCACGATTCGAGGTGGTGGCTCCTGGTGGGATTTTCCGGGAAAGACCTGTAGGGAACTTAGAAAGAGCGTCAGCGTAGCCCGCACCGGGGCAGATGTATAATCAGTCCTCTCTAAGCCCTTCAGCTGCCTCCTATGCACACGTGTGTGCCAGTGGTCAGAAGGGCAGAAGCACTTCCAGGTCAAGGACTATTTAGAGGACAGAGCTTGCTGGGAGGTGTGGAGGAGAGATTTTTGATTATAATTGCTTTACAGTAATCCCTCCTCGATCGCGGGGGTTGCGTTCCAGACCCCCCCGCGATAGGTGAAAATCCGCGAGGTAGAAGCCATATGTTTGTATGGTTATTTTTATATATTTAAGCCCTTATAAACTCTCCCACATTGTTTATAAATATTCCCGCAGAGTTATACAGCATAATCCCTTTGTATTCTCTTAGATATTAGGTAAGATTCATTGAAATTATGTATATAAACACACTGTTTATATACAGTAAAACCTAAATATTATTTTAAAGATATTGAGTGTCTCCGATATCACATATGTTTACAGCCATTATGATAGACAGGCCACCAGCAATAAATACGTACAATGCAAGAAAAATAGTATACAGTAAATGTGTGTACAGTGACACTAAACATACGTACATGTACTAAGTGCTGTAATTAGAAATTTAATTATGGTTACTCGCCAACAATGACACGATGACTTGTCTGATAACAATGAGTTTAATTTTACTGCACAACAAAGGTGAGTGTTACAGCTGTACTAAAGGAGCCACTTCAGGCGATTGTGTAGCACTGCTGTTGTTCTTCTTCAATCCAAATCCCTAAAGCAGATTCCATCCAGACTACTGCCTTATTACATCCACTTACAACTTGTTTTGCACCCTGGTTAAAAGGACACTGTTGCCGTAGATCTTATATTCCATTCCTACTTTTTAAATAAAAAGAATCGTAGCCTTCAACAAATCAAAAACGTTTACCTTTTCGGCAATCATTAACATCTTCCGTTTGCGCTTGAGCACGGCCCCTGAAGCAGCAGCAGATCGTGAGTGAGTGAGTGAGACGAGACTTCGTGGTTAACACTGCATTCAGCAGGCAGGAACTTAACTGCGTGCTCTGATTGGTTAGCTTCTCAGTCATCCGCCAATAGCGTCCCTTGTATGAAATAAACTGGGCAAACCAACTGAGGAAGCATGTACAGGAAGTAAAAAGACACATTGCCCGCAGAACCCGCGAAGCAGCGAAAAATCCGCGTTATATATTTAGTTATGCTTTCATATAAAATCCGCGATAGAGCGAAACCGCGAAAGTCAAAGCGCGATATAGCGAGGGATTACTGTACTTGTGTTTATTGCCAGTGGTACTGTGGCTGTAGTGCTAAAGGAATTGTCTTGAAGAATATTAAAATACTTTTTGGGCCTTTACCTCGTGTCCACAGTATCTGTCTCTTGGGGTTAAATGAGGCAACAGCGACCCCTAGCGTTTTTATACCTGGTAGGATAAGGTGCTAGGAAAGAACCATGGGGCATATTCACACACACACACACATAGGGGTAATTCATAAGTAAGATGTGAGAGAAAATCTGAAATACCCAGAGAAAAATCCAAAGACCCACACAGACATGGAGAGAAGATGTCAGCTCCACATAGACAAGCACCAAGTGTAGGATGTGATCCTGGGCCAACAGAGCCATACAGAAGTAGCCTCAGCATTTCTTTGCAGTCATTTTTTTTGTGTTCTTGACTGCCTAAACTAACAGCTAAAAATAACCTTAACATGTGAGAATAAGGTTAATGAATAGCTAATATAAATGATTAATTTTTCATGTTATGCTAAGCCAGATCATGGGCATAAAGCACTTAGGCAAGAATCTGGATAAGGTGGAATAAAGCAACCTGTGGCAAGACCCCTGCGCTATGGAAACAGGCACTGTAGCTGATCCTCACAGCATTCAGCTGGATAGTATTTGTATTTAAGGATCGGTTCTGCCCTCTAAGCCCTGGGATAATGTGAAAAGTGCTCTATAAATCACCAGTGTTGTTGTTTTAGTCAGGGTAGTAATGACTCATACTCTCCGATGGCATTGGGCACAAGAGAAAATAAGAGTGATGCAAGGCCAAGGCCACGAATGCGGTAAAACAAATATCCTACAGTACAAAAAAAATCAAAAAAATATATATATATACCTGAATAACTTTGGAAAGAAGCCATCCATCCATTTCCTGAACCTACTTTATTATATTACAGAGTCAAAGGGAGCGAGAACCTCCACAAGACACAGTGGGCCCAGGATATCATTTCATCTACAGGGAACAATCACAGACACAACCTCAGCCTCTTATTCTCGACCATAATATAATGAACCTAAAGTGCAGACATTTAGGATGGGACAGGAAACTAGACCACCCATTAAGAGATAGAGGATGAGGTGAAGTGGATAGATAGATAGATAGATAGATGTAAAAGGCGCTATATAATAGATAGATAGATAGACATGAAAGGCACTATATGATAGATAGATAGATAGATAGATAGATATGAAAGGCATTATATAATAGATAGATAGATAGATAGATAGATAGATAGATAGATAGATAGATAGATAGATAGACAGATAGATATGAAAGGCATTATATAGATAGATATATAGATAGATAGATAGATGTAAAAGGCGCTATATGATAGATAGATAGATAGATATGAAAGGCACTATATGATAGATAGATAGATAGATAGATGTAAAAGGCGCTATATAATAGATAGATAGATAGATAGATAGATAGATAGATAGATAGATAGATGTAAAAGGCGCTATATAATAGATAGATAGATAGATAGATAGATAGATAGATAGATAGATAGATAGATAGATAGATAGATAGATAGATAGAAATGTTTTATATGAACAACATTTTACTTCAGTTAAATGTCACACTCTGGAATGCAGCAAGATTAGTACAACATAACTGATAGACTGATTTAACAATAGAATCACTATTAAATTAAAGTCATATACATATTAACCTGAGTGCTATGGGATGTCTGAGAATTATAAATACTTGTGCTTAAAATACTATCTCAGTTCACCCTGAAACCTGCTTAAGGTAACTATGCTGACCACCCTTAGTATTTTGACATAATAAAGGAACCTTTAAATCATCCTGAGCTTCAATTTATTATTTAATACAAAGAAAATCCCTAAATTAGACAGACAGACAGACAGACAGACAGACAGACAGACAGACAGATAGATAGATAGATAGATAGATAGATAGATAGATAGATAATGTTTTTATTTGTTCCCAGGAAGAAATTGAGCTTTTTGCAGAAGTTCTTTAAATAAATAAATACATAAACAGATAGATTAATATACACATACACACACTTTAATGTCTGAGTCTCAGTGAGGAGCTATACTGGTGCATTGCTGTTGGTGTAATGGAGCCCCAGTCTTGTTTCTTGACACTTTTCTGCTGAATAATTCATTGTCCAAAAGTCCTCAATGTCGGTGTGGCAGAGGGACGATGTGAGGGATTGTTTATAATGGTACTCAATTTTCTCAACCACTAGGACCTCCAGCAGGTCCAGAGTGTCTCCTATAACTGAGCCTGCCCTTATAATTAGCCTGCTGATTTGGTGGGCCTCTCTTGATGTGATGTTACCAGCCCAGCACATCACAGCATATAAAGCTGCACTGGCCACAACAGAAGAGTTTTAGAAGATGTGCAGGATGCAATAAAAGAAGCAACCTTAACTAACAGCATTAAACTAATTAACCTGAATGCCATGGGATGTCCAAAAATTATACTGTAAATACTCATGCTTAAAATACTGTCTCAGTTCAGCCTAAATCCTGCTTAAGGCAACTGTACTGACCACCATTAGTACCCTGGTATAATAAAAGGATATTTGAATCATCCTGAGCTTCAACTGATTAGTTAATAAAATAAAATCTCTGACATTACATTGATAGATAGATAGATAGATATAAAAGGCACTATATGATAGATAGATAGATAGATAGATAGATAGATAGATAGATAGATAGATATGAAAGGCACTATATACTAGATAGATAGATAGATAGATAGATAGATAGATAGATAGATAGATATACAAAAAGTTGCAGTTTTTCATTAAGACCTGACAAACTTCGCTTTTCTGCTGTATTTTCTACAGATTAGCTTCATGTACGTCTAATGCTTTGTGATTTCCAAATGATGACATCACCACAGTTGATTTCCCACATACTGTATCAGAGATCACGGCTGCTTTTTCCCAAGATGTTCGCTGCAAACTGTGCAGCCATGTATATGTGCAGTTCTTCCATAGCGACTAAAGAGGGCAGTGTTGATCTTTAGCACATTTTGCAGATGTAATCCGCTTTGTAACGTACTTCTGAAACTTGAATGTTAACATTTTTGAACAATGACAGACAATAAAAATGTAGTAAAGGGATATCTGTTGCTTTATGCAAAAGAAACATGGCTGATTTCTCTCATTTTCATACCACTATTGAACTCTGTGAGGACAGCAACCAGCATTCTGCTGTAGTCATCACACTGATGGAATAATGATCTCTTTAAAAGAAGAGTATTAAATTTATAGAGGAGTAGGTCAAGAAAAAGACCATGAAGAAAATACACCATTTTAGGAGACATCTTTTCACTAATGCTAATGCAGACCATTAACACAAAAGAAATCAAGAGTGCATAAGAGACATCAAGTGTGTCATGCTATCAGAAGTTAAACACAAAGCAAATAGTTCTTTCCAAAAGAAAGAAAGAAAAAAGAAAGAAAGAATCGAATAAATTGAAAATAAGCTGTGAGACGTAAAGAGACGCAAAGATCACCAAGTGAAGTTTTCACCTCAGCTGCATTTTCATCATTTTTTAAGGAACGTCAAGTGTCTGCCTCAATGAAGGTTAAACTGCGGCTGTTTTCTATTTTCTTGCTTTAGTTGCTAATTATGAGAGTCATAAACAGTTCACAGGATTATCAGATCATTTTTTTTTTGGTTTTATGTCATGCAACAACAACACCGTTTTTGCTTTGCACCTTCCTCCACCATAACCGATCGAGTGTAGATGCGAAAGCTGTAGATTCGTCAAAAATGTCGATCTCTGGTTTTTGATGGATCTCGATATTTTAGGGTCCCCTGATACCAAAAGCATCGATATCTCAATGACAAGTGTGTGTCTGTCTGTGTGTCACAGTTTCTTGAGGACAGTCCAGAGCTAAAACGACCCGATGGAAAAACAGCAAACTCGAATCTTCAGCCTGTTATAAGATGACAATGTGCTGAATCGTTTTTTAGCCAAATTGTGCAAGAGAAAGAGAACCCTTAGATCCTGAAATTTTACAATTAATTATGAATTCTTCATGTCAATTGCTATCATAATGACAGATTTTATGATCAGAAGGATCAGCATCAGAGTGGTAAATAATGACTGAAATTTTAGAGAAGAGTGTGGGTCACTTGGTTCCCAGGACGCAAAGCCTACTGACGCTCACATCCAAATTTTTTTCCATGGCTTATTTTTTTACAGAGAATGTAGCTCAAATGTAAGTAAAAAACAGTTACAAAGCAGAAATATATATTGTCACACATGTGCGAGCAGGAGGCAGCTAAACGGCTCAAGTAATTGTAATACCACATCAGACCAGGGGGCGGCAGGGTACACTGACTGTCTTTCTCAGTTCCTTCCTGGGAGTTTCGGGTGCCTTCGATGATGTCACTTCCAGTTCCGGCCCCCAGGATGATGTCACTTCCTATACAGACCTTTAAAGCCGCCATCTTACCTTTGTTTAATCAATTCTGTTTTATACTCGGTCTTGTAAACAACTCTCTTTGAGAATTCAGCTTTTTTGCAACCAGGACATATTACACAGGCGGCTGCCCCAAACCTTTAATTATGTCTGGTGTCTCATTGTGTCACAATATACAGTCATATGAAAAAGTTTGGGACCCCCTCTCAGCCTCCATAATAACTGACTCTCCTTTCAGCAATAAAGATAACAGTGCTATGTCTTTCATTTCCTAGGAACATCTGAGCACTGCGGTGTTTTCCGAACAAAGATTTTTAGTGACGCAGTATTTAGTTGTAAGAAATTAAATGTGAAAACCTGGCTGTGCACAAACGTGGGTCCCCTTGTCATTGTGCTGATCTGAATGCCTGTCACTGCTCAATGCTGATTACTTGGTATGATGAGCTTGTCAAGCCTTGAACTTCATAGACAGGAGTGTCCAATCATGAGTGGTCAAAGGTATTTAAGGTGGTCAATTGCAAGTTGTGCTTCCTTCCCTTTGACTCTCCTCTGAAGAGTGACAGACAGCATGGGATCCTCAAAGCAACTCTCAAAAGATCTGAAAACAAAGATTGTTGAGTCTCCTGGTTTAGAGGAAGGCTACACAAAGCGATCTCAGAGGTTTAAACTGTCAGTTTCAACTGTAAGGAATGGAATCAGGAAATGGAAGGCCACAGGCACAGTTGCTGTTAAAGCCAGCAGGTCTAGCAGGCCAAGAAAAATACAGGAGCGGCATATGAGCAGGATTGTGAGAATGGAGACAGACAACCCACAGATCACCTCCACAGACCTGCAAGAACATCTCGCTGCAGATGGTGTATCTGTACATCGTTCTACAATTCAGTGCAATTTGCACAAAGAACATCAGTATGGCAGGGTGATGAGAAAGAAGCCCTTTCTGCACTCCTGCCACAAACAGAGTCACTTGTTGTATCAAATGCTCATTTAGACAAGCCAGATTCATTTTGGAACAAAGTGCTTTGGACTGATGAGACACAAATTGAGTTATTTGGCCAGTGCTTTACATTGCGGAAGAAGAACACCACATTCCAAGAAAAAAACCTGCTACCTGCTGTCAAATCTGGTGGAGGTCCCATCATGCTGTGGGGCTGTGTGGTTAGTTCAGGGACTGGGGCCCTTGTTAAAGTCGAGGGTCGGATGAATTCAACCCAATATCAACAAATTCTTCAGGATAATGTTCAAGCATCAGTCACAAAGTTGAAGTTACGCCGGGGTTGGATATTCCAACAAGACAATGACCCAAAACACAGTTGGAAATCTACAAAGGCATTCATGAGGGAGAAGTACAATGTTCTGGAATGGCCGTCACAGCCCCCTGACTTGAATATCATCGAAAATCTATGGGATGATTTGAAGCAGGCTGTCCATCAAATTGAACTGAACTGGAGAGATTTTGTATGAAGAATGGTCAGAAATAACTCCATCCAGAATCCAGACACTCATCACAGGCTATAGGAGGACAGCGTCTGGAGGCTCAAAGGAGCAAAAGGAGGCTCAACTAAGTATTGATGTCATATCTCTGTTGGGTGCCCACATTTATGCACCTGTCTAATTTAGTTTTGATGGATATTGCATATTTTCTGTTAATCCAATAAACTTCATGTCACTGCTGAAATCCTACTCTGTCCATAAGGCATGTCAGATATTAAAAGGAAGTTCAACCGATGAGAAACAAAAATCCAATGAATTAAGAGGGGTTCCCAAACTTTTTCATATGACTGTATATATTAAAATTAGATAAAAATAATGAATGAATAACATACAAAAAATAAATAATGCACACTTACATATGATAGATATATAATTAATAGAGAAGTAGAGTCCTAATACTTAGAAATTGTTTTTAAAGTTTCTGAAGAAGAGTCAATGATAAGGTGACATGACCAGGGAGGAGAAAAAAATCTGGCTGCCCATTGTTCTCATTTTTCCAGTCCCCCAAGAAAAGTTCAATTTTCTATCCATCACTCAAGATTCAAATCCCACAATTATAGAAATCAGGGCACAGCCGTAGTAAACTTTGTGTAAACACCTACACGGCTAGACCCTCACATCACTCCAGGGGCAATCCTGAAGTGCTGTAATGTGACAGGTACTAAGTAAAAAAATGAGAAGCTTACAATAACACAATGGGCGACGTCTATCATGCGGATCAGGCAATGACATTCCACCCTTTAACGTGCAAGAAAAAATATTAGAAGAAAAGAGAGCAAAGAAACGAGCTTCTATTGTTCCAATTGTGACGGCGGACTGTGCTTTGGTGACACTTTCAAAATATGTGACACAAAGATGGGTGCTACGTTTACATTTTATCCAAAGTGACTTACAAAAGAGGTCAACATAATTGAGTAACATCAGTTTGGGGGGACTGTTTGGTAACAAGTTCTTCAGAACCAGGATACAAAGTTTATTTCCCCATGTGAAAAGCTCAATATAAGCTAGTTAAAATTCTCAAGTTTACAAAACCTAACAGCTATAGTTAAGACCATCAGTTCTTAATCTTTTTTTTTCTCGCGACTCAATTTTTTCCCCTTGGAGAATCGCTGTCGTCTGTCATCTCAATCCCTTGAAGAATCACCAGTTACAATCATCACGATTCCCCCTTGGAGAATTGCTGACACAGATTGTAACGATCCACTGGCTGTGGTGACAAGGCATTTTCAAACGAGGGGAAATGTCACTTGAAGACCAACCAAGATCTGGCTGACCTTCCACAATGAGGAATGATGAAAAAGGTCACAAGGCAATTTTACGAAGATCGTCATCGGATTATTGAAGAGATTTCCGAATTGACTTGTGTGTCTTGGAGTTCTTGCTACCCTTCCCTACTCACCTTGATCTTTGCTCCATGCGATTTTTTTCTTGTTCCCGCATATGAGAAAAGCACTAAAAGGAAGGTGTTTTTGTACCGTGGAGGAAGTCAAAGAAAAATCGCTGTAGGTCTTGGACAATGTTCCTCTTCAGCAGTTCCAAAAACGGGAAAACCATTGGGATGAGTGCATTCATTCACATGGAGAGGATGCTGAAGGAGACTAAAGTTTCAGTAAGTAAAAGTTACTACCCTTTCACCCGCAAGCAGCAGAAAAAATATCACTAGAAAAGAGCGCAAAGAAATGAGCTTCTACTGTCCCGATTGTGATGGCGGACTGTGCTTTGGTGACTATTTCAAAATATGTGACACGAAAGACGGGCACTACATTTACATTTATTTGCTTAGCAGAGGTGTTTATCCAAAGCGACTCACAAAAGAAGTCAACACAATTGAGTAACATCAGTTTGGGGGGACTGTTTGGTAACAAGTTCTTCAGGACCAGGATACAAAATTTATTTCCCCAAGTGAAAAGCTCAATAAGTTTACAAAACCTAACAGCTTTCACTTAGACCATTGGTTCTTAAACTTTTTTTTCTCGCAACCTAATTCTTGGAGAATCGTCGTCATCAGCCATCCCAACGCCTTGAAGAATCACCAAGTACAAACATCACGATTACCCCATGGAGAATTTCTGACACAGATTGTAGCAGACCACTGGCTGTGGTGACAAGACAAGACCCAGAATTGCCACACCAGGTCGTAAAGAAGCAATGTGTTTGCTTTAAGTTCAGCTATCACAGGGTTGGGAGTGTAAACCGATACAGGACGTTGCTGCACCCACCATACGATGAACCACATCAGGATCCCAAATTAGGACCCAAGCACAGCACCACATTAGTTTGAATGGAATGGAAAAGTGGAGTGCCAATCCTGCCAATCCCCTAACCCTAACCCTAACCCCCTAGATCTCCTTGCAAGTTGGAGGACCTGCTGCTGGTAGGACTATCACAAGACACTCTGCAAATTGTGTGAGACAGAGTACCATTGTGAATCACGACTCTGTGCGAGCCAAATTAAGACTTTGTGCGACCATAACTTAAGAACCTATGACGCAGACAGAAATTCACCAAATAAGAGAGTCGTCAAACGCTTCTTGAGCACACTGAGGGAGTCTGAATTTTCGAATGGAGGTGAACAGCTTGTTCCACCAGTCAGAAGCTACCTGTGAAAAGAGTCCGGACTGAGATTTAATACCACGGAGAGGTGGCATCACTAGATACCTGAGTGGTTGAGAAGGAGCAGAGGACCTCCCAAGTGTCTCCATATATATGAGGGGGTACTCAAAAATAACTGGAATCTGTACCTGGAGCGCAATCTCGACTTAGTTGCGAATTTCGCCACTAGGTGTTGCATGCTTACTGTATTCTGTGGCAGTCTGCCGAGTGACGTTGCTCTTTGTTGTTTGTACGCCATTCTGTGTCGGTTTTTCTTGGTGCAATTTTTGTGATGGGTGATCATAAAGAACAACGAGTCTGCATTAAATTTTGTTTTCTCTTAGGGAAAAGAGCTGCTGAAACTGTAGTGATGGTTGAAACTTGAAGCTTTACGTAAAACACCGGTCTACGAGTGGTTTTCACGTTTCAAACAACGGGATAAGGTCAACTGAAGACCAACAAAGATCTGGCCGACCTTCCACAATGAGGAATGATGAAAGTCTTGAAGAAGTTTGCAATGCAATTTATGAAGATCGTCGCCGGACTATTGAAGAGATTTCTGAATTGACTTGTGTGTCTTGAAGTTTTTGCCGTGGTCCCTACTCACCTGAACTTTGCTCCATTTGACTTTTTCTTGTTCCTGCATATGAAAAAAGAACTCAAAGGAAGACGTTTTTGTACCATGGAGGAAGTCAAAGAAAAATCGCTGCAGGCCTTGGACAATGTTCCTCTTCAGCAATTCCAAAAATGTTTCCACCAGTGGGAAAACCGTTGGGACAAGTGCATTCATTCATATGGAGAGTACTTTGAAGGAGACTTCAAGTTTCAGCAAGTAACAATTATAAAAACAATTTTTACTTTTTTTCAAATGCCGGTTGTTTTTGGGTACCCCCTCATATAAGTGCAGACCCACTGACTAATCTGTAGGCAAGCAATTGAGGATTTGAACTTCCTTACAGGAAGTGATCTCAAGAGAGGAGTGAGTGACACGTGCCCACCTTGGGTGTTTGAACATCAAACATGCCACTGCATTGTTGAATCGTGTGCAGTGGCTTGGTGACACTCCCTTCTGCCATCAGAGAGTTCAGCTGTGACAAGACCAGAGCCTGGACCAGGTGTTGTGCTGCACACTCTGTCAGATACAGTCTGATCTTGCAGATATTGTGAAAGTGAGAGACTGAGTGACCATAGCATCATGGTCCTTGAAGGGCAGCTGGTCACCAGTCACCACCTTAAGGTTGGCAAGTGGTAATGATAATGAACCAAGCTGAACAGAGATTGGATGATGAATAATAGATGGACGAGATTGGATGACAAGTATGGCTGTCTTTGCCTGGCTGAACTGGAGATCTTGTTCCTTCATCTAATTTGAAATGTCACTGAGACATCCAGGGATTCTAGAAGACACCGTGTGGACCTCTGGCGGGAACATCAGGTAGAGCTGTGTACCATCAGTATAGCACCGACAAGAGGAACCACAGGACAGGACTAAACCTGCTACAGTACAACAGTGGACACTAGGCACATGTTTTCTGCTGTATTTATGTTGATGTTTTGATATTTACATATTTCTGTTACATGTAGTAATATTTTTTTCTGTTTCAAAAAAATTTAACATTTTGGGCTGTGGTAGGAGTGACAGATGTTTTCAAGGTGGAGCGATCGGCTCTGAGCTCTTTTCGTATTTGCAATGGTGATGGACAGGTTGATAGAGGAGATTAGACAGGAGTCCTGGTGGACTGTGATGTTTGCTGATGACACTGTGATCTGTAGCAATAGTAGGGAGCAGGTTGAGGAGACCCTGGAGAGGTGGAGATATGATCTAGCGAGGAGAGGAATGAAGGTCAGTAGGACCACCACGACAGAATACATGTGTGTAAATGAGAGGGAGGTCAGTGGAGTGGTGAGGATGCAGGGAGTAGAGTTGGCGAAGGTGGAGGAGTTTAAATACTTGGGATCAACAGTACAGAGTAATGGGGATGGTGGAAGAGAGGTGAAGAAGAGGGTGCAGGCAGGGTGGAGTAGGTGGAGAAGAGTGTCAGGAGTGATTTGTGACAGACGGGTATCAGCAAGAGTGAAAGGGAAGGTCTACAGGACGGTAGTGAGACCAGCTATGTTATATGGGCTGGAGACGGTGGCACTGACCAGAAAGCAGGAGACAAAGCTGGAGGTGGCAGAGTTAAAGATGCTAAGATTTGCATTGGGTGTGACGAGGATGGACAGGATTAGAAATGAGGACATCAGAGGGTCAGCTCAAGTTGGGAGACAAAGTCAGAGAGGAGAGATTGTGTTGGTTTGGACATGTGCAGAGGAGAGCTGCTGGGTACATTGGGAGAAGGATGTTGAGGATAGAGCTGCCAGGCAAGAGGAGAAGAGGAAGGCCTAAGCAAAGGTTTATGGATGTGGTAAGTGAGAACATGTAGGTGATGGGGGTGACAGAGCAAGATGACGAGGACAGAAAGATATGGAAGAGGATTATCCGCTGTGGCGACCCCTAACGGGAGTAGCCGAAAGAAAAGGAAGAAGGGCTTATTTATCGGGGAGTCCACATAACGCTGAGGAGGCTATGTGATGATGGGTGAATATGAAACATCCAAAGACTTGGGATAGAATATGTTTTGATCGCTTTACAAATAAAGTATCCAAAATTAGCCGTGCATATCCTCTTCACCGGCCACTGTTTTCGGGCAGAATGTGAGAGACTCGATTCTTTTTTCTCCCTACAGACATTTCTGACCATCTGAAGGCACACAAGCAAGCTGTCTCTAAGTGAAAATCAAAGCACATGCCGCGCGGTTGGAGGAAATCAAGAAGCGATGGCTGATAATGACCGTTGGATAACTCCTGAAATTGGTATTGATGGCGGCGGCACCGTGTCATTATCCTTATCAAGGTGGTTTGTGGTTGCACTTCGACGCTCACCAGGGGGCACGCGCTTTGATTTTGTAAACTCATGCTGTTCAATCCTGCATGACTCAGGAAACCAAATCATTAAACGATTCCATCATTAAGTCGAGGGCAACCTGAAATATTCAGGGAGGCAGAAAGAAAGAAAGAAAGAAAGAAAGAAAGAAAGAAAGAAAGAAAGAAAGAAAGAAAGAAAGAAAGAAAGAAAGAAAGAAAGAAAGAATTCAGGCCAAACTTGCTTACCTCATAAACCTCTTGGCCCAGATGGGGCTGATGGGCCATATTTAGGGACTCCACTAGCAGTTAAAGACTGAATCTCTGAGTGTGGAACATTTATTTTTGGAGATCTGTCAATCCTAAAGAGCTAACATTTCCGCCATTTGGCCGTACTAATCTAGGACCACCAGCTGAGGTTTTACCTGATCTTGGTTGATGGCAGAGACTCCTTAAGGTTGGCTCTAAGAATCTGTCCTGCCTATATCATCATGTTTAGTTGCAAATATCTGCATGGGTTACCAGGTGAACTTTTGACATACTGTACCCTGTTGGTCTAGACATGGCACCGTACATTTTTCCAGACAGAAGGGCATTAGGTGACCTCAAGGATCTGCACAAAAGTTTTAACAGGCCCAAAAGTGGCGATCTTTGTAATATGTGAGGAACTTGGGGACATACTCTGCAGGAACTATCACCAGCCACCAGGCTTAGATGGCATCCAGTGACAGAGCACACCCTGAAGTCCCTCAAAGTACCACTGGCTACTGTAGGTGCCAGCATTGACTCTGACCCCCAGACACAGAGGAATCAACATTGAAGCTTTAGTAGTCTCCTGCACGTTCATCGCCATTGTGTAATGCTCGTGTGCATTTCTCCATAAGTTCCTGTTACCCTGCATATCACTGGGGAGATGTCCATCACTGTATTTTACCATGGAGCAGATAGCCTGAAAGCATAGAGTAGTGACAATCATGTTATCTGGGAGGAAGTTTGCAGGCATCGGGAGACCCCAGTCAGAGCAGCGTGGTCTTGTAGACGATATACAGTACCTCAGATACAATGGCTCCACTTCTCAATGGCCCGTGCTACCACTAGATACTCGTTCTCTGATGTAAGTTCAGGTAAGATTTACTACAATACTGTGCCATTGCCATTAAGTGCAGCAGGCGGTGTCCATGCAGCCTACTTAGTTTATAGTGCTGGGCAGAGTGTGTTAAAGTCCACTTGAAAGTGAAGACCTCCTGAAAAGGGAATCATGACATTCAGTGTTATATCCACCCAGTGCCCTGACATGCTTTAGCATCTCGTCCATGGTTGGTTTCCTGCTTTCTGCACAGGGCTGCCCAGACTGGCTCAACTGGATTAGGCAGGTCTGAGAATGAGGGACATGTCATGGGAGGTTATGTTACGTTATTCACGTTACGTTATTTTGTGTTGTGCGTGTTACCTTAGGTTAACTGTGTTACATTTTATCATATATTGTATTATTTATGTACTGTTGCAGTATGCTACATACTGTGATGCCCAGCCACCCTATCTCCGAAACAGACAAGGCAGAACACGATTTTGCCGCACAGCACACTGTTGATTTATATAAACACATTCCAACACCAGCCAATGCCACGAGTCCTTCCACATCCACTTCTCCTCCAGAGCTTAGTCTTCCTCATCTTGAGTCAGGCCTTTGAGTGGTGGTGACTGGCTGCTGTTATAGGGCATCCTGAAGGAGCCCAGGTGCCCAACAAGTTTCTTCCGGTGTATTTTATGCCACTGTGTGTTTCTATATGTTAGATTATATTACATTATATGTGTTATATTGTTATGTCATTTATTGTTAGGCTATGCATGTAACATTGTGTTCAGAACATTACATTATGTCACATTACGACGTGTAAGTTATGTTCTGTTATCTTGTTTATTTGATGTTACGTTTCTGATGTTTTACGCCATGCTGTAGTATGATTCCTTATGTGACGTTACATTACTGTATGTTACTATGCACGTGTTATAGTCTGTTATGTACTGTACTGCTATGTTATTTATGTAACATTTGTAAACGGCACTATATAGCGCCTGACCCGACACAGATTGGACACTGGAGGCACATGTAAAATAAAATGCTTTTTTATTCTTCTTCAGCTGAAGGGCACGTCTTCCCCGTAATCCCCCCAGCCACAACACAGTCCCAAGCACCAGTAACCACCAGTGCAGCACAATCACAAACACTCCTCCTTGGCACCACCACTCCTCCCTCACAACCTTGTCTTCCTCCACCCGACTCTGGCCGATGAGTGGTGGTCACTGGCTCCTTTTATAGGTCACCTGGAAGTGCTCCAGGTGTTTGATCACCAAGATCTGACGGCACTTCCAGGTGTGATGAAGCTGCTGTCCATATGGGCTCAGGAGTCCCAAACACAGCACCCCCTGGCGATACGTGCGGGACCCAACAGGGCTGCCCCCAACTCCAATTCCCAGAGAGCCCTGTGGGAAACTGAGGCACTTCACCAGGCCAGGGGGGCGGCCATCTATCGTCCAGGGGGAGGTATTGCACTGTCCAGGGCTGCTCCCCCTGAATACAGTGTGCAGGGGCGTCCCGACTGGGCATGGACGCCAGGCGCCTGTCACACATTCTGTTATGTTATAATATGCTAAATGATATATTATGCTATATAATTTAGGATCTTACATCAGGATTAGGGTTATGCTTCTATCCAATGTACTTATTAAGTTTATTTATTTATCAATTGATTGATTTATTGACTGTATTAATTGTCCCGTGAGTCTGTATTCTTGCTTTTATTTCTGCTGTTGTATGCATCTGAATTTCCCCTCAGGATTAATAAAGTTTATGTCATCTAATCTAATTTACATTATGTTGTGTAAGTTTTGTTTGTTATGTTGTTTATTTTATGCAACATTACTGATGTTATGTTATTTTATTTTGTGCTATTATATTATATTATGATACAGTGTGTTTCTATATGTTAGTTTATATTACATTATGTGTGTTATATTGTCTTGTATAATGTATTGTTATGTATCTAACAATGTATGTTGTTCTAACTAATATATAATGCTCTGAAATAGTATACTATAGGGGGCTTACCCCCTGCTCACTTCGCTCACCAACCCCCTGCGGCCTGCACTACGCACCGGCCACTTCACGTCTCTGCCGCTCGTGTTGTGAAGAGGGGGGTTCAACGCACTCCTAGGAAACCCCCTCTAAAAAGGTGAGACAATGGGAAACAGCTTTTTTTTTTTACCTCCTCTTTGCTCAATCAGCTGCTTGCTGCTGCTGCTGTGCCATGTGATCTCCACCTCGTGTGGCACTTCGAACATTTAAAAGCCAGTACAGCAGCTCTCCCACTCTTTGTCTTTTATTTCCGGCCCCGGGCGCGGTTAAATCTCTTGGCACAAAGTCTTGTCTCACGGGAAGCGAGTTTTTGATATTTTTTAGTTTCTAATTTAAGAACAGAATAAGAATCTGAAAATCTAACAACATCACATTAAAGTTCGATAAATTCTGAAAAGAATGATACCAAACATATATATGTAGGTTTTAAAATAAGTGTGACAAAAAAAAATCACATAAAAACTTGACATAAAATCGCTTAGGATTTTATATATAGAGAGCCGATTACATTATGTTACAGTACAGTGTGTAAGTTATGTTCAGTTGTTTATTTTGGTATGCATGTTATGGGGTGTTTATTTATGTTACATTACATTTACTGTACATTACCATACATGTGTTATTTTGTATTATGTACTGTATACTGTTATGTGATCTGCCATTTATTTAATGTTGTGGTATAATATAATGTGCTATGCTATGTGATACATTATGCTATATAAAGTGAAATGTTATATTATGTTGTGCAAGTTCTTATTTGTGACTAGGCTGACCCGCCTTTTAAGTTGACCACTTCTTAAGGCAATTCAATATGTAGATCAATTTGATATTTTATACAAACTCATTAATTGGGTTATATTGCATTTGAGCGGTATTACTTTAATACTCGTAGTTTCTGTTATTTTTGTGATGAAATTTAAACTTTATTTCTATATTGAGATCGCCCTTTTGAACGCCCCTGATATTTACTATGCGGTACCCCATCAACATTAATTATTTCCAGAGACATAATTTTGTCTATTTTTAAAAGCAAGGGAACGATGGGAGCACCAGAACTCTGCTCACATCATGTCGCTTCGTACCGCAAGCTGCAAGCAGTAAGTCTGTGATAAGCGGAATACCGCTACGCTCTCCACTCACGGGACGGAAGGACAATCCTGACCGCTTTTATATGGTAAGAAAGAAGAAGAAGATTTCGCACAGTCTGGAGTAGAAAATCATCTTTAACCTGGAAAAACAAAACTACAAATCCCATCGTGCATTGCAAAATGAACGGGCGTGTGTGAAACTCCGCGTCTGCATAGCACTCACGGGACGGAAGGACAATCCCGACCGCTTTTATATAGAAGGATATCATGTTATGTTGTGAATTTTATGTTACGTTAGTGATGTTGTGGTATTTTATAGTTGTGTTTATAATGTTACAGTGTGTTTCTATATATTACATTATTATTTGTGCTATACTGTTTTATATAATGTATTGTTATGTTAATGATAACAATACATTTTATTTATATAGCGCCTTTCTCATGCTCAAGTTATGTATGTATTGTTGTATTCTGTTAATATCTGCTATTCTAAATGATATATTATGCTATAAAATATGGGATTTTAAAGTATATTGCATTCTGTTACATGATGTGGTGTAAGTTATGTTTTTTTATGTTGTCTATTTTATGTTTAATTACTGCTGTTATTTTATGTTGTGTATGTTACGTTATAATATGTCTCTTTATGTTACATTACATAACTACTGTATATATTACAATACGAGTGTTATACTGGGTTACCTAATGTACTGTTATAAGTTATTTATGTCATTTGTTCTGTTGTGTTATAATATGATATATTACACTGTATAATGTTGGACATTATGTTACATTAAGTTGTGTAAGTTTTGTTTTGTTGCTGTGCAGTTTTTAATTTATTTTGTGTGCATTATTTTACATGATGTTATATTACATGTTTTAGAATGTAAACTTATATACTGTCATGTTACATTATTTTATGTTGCTATATGTTGGGTACACTGTTATGTTATGTATGTTATTTTCTGTTATTCTACATTAAATGAACACAGTGTAGACATAGTTAAATTACATTATATTACTGTATATTATATTATGTTATATTATACAGTATATGACTGAATGGTGGCACAGTAGTTGTGCTGCAGGCTGGCAATAGGGAGACTGGGATTCCACTCCCTGTGTAGGCATTGCCTGTTCTCCTGTGTCTCCATGCACTATTAAAAGACACACAGATTAGGCGGACCACCATTGCAGAATTATCCCTTGTGTGTGTGTGTGTGTGTGTGTGTTCACTTTGTGATGGACTTGTGCCCTGCTTCTAACTTCAAGGATTGCTGGGATGAGCCCCAGCTGCCACGCGATCCATAAAGTACATATCGTATATACTCGCGTAATAAGTCGGGTCTTGAAACCTGAAAAACCAATCATAAAATTAGACCCCAACTTATACGCCCAATCAAAAATGCGAAAATTATTATTTCTTTTACATCTTCTTGCCTCCTCCAATCTCACACCAGTTTCGCAGACACATTGAATTTTGTTGCAGCAGCGCAGTCACCAATTTCTTTCGCCACTTCAACGACTTTTAATTTAAAACCAGCTATATGTTTTCTTCTGATCGAACGTTCCATCGTAGATAAGGGATGCTCTTACGATAAAGGTGTATGAGGGTGTGAGATACAAAAAACACCAAACAGTAAAAACGTCACTTCGGAAGAGTTCAGGTATTACCGTGTGGACACGTAGGCACAATACATAGAAAAAAAAGTCTCTCAGGTGGGCGTTAGCATATCATAATCTCTTGGACCAATAGTGTGAGTTTTCCGCAACCGACTTATAAGACCGACATTAAAAAATACCGGAAATTATACGATAAAATCAAATCCCAACTTATCCACGGGTGAACTTATCCTTGAGTAAATATGGTATATGATCCATCCATTCATCCATTATCCAACCTGCTATATCGTAACTACAGGGTCACGGGGGTCTGCTGGATCCAATCCCAGCCAACACGGGGCACAAGGCAGGAAACAAACCCCGGGCAGGGCTATGATATATAGTTATAATATAATTTAGTTGGCTCCAGCAGACCCCCGTAACCCTGTGTTAAGATATAGCGGGTTGGATAATGGATGAATAATTTAGTTGTAGTATGTTCTGTTTTGTTAAGTTTTACCTTAATAACCATTTTTTAAGTTGCTTTTTCCATTACAAATTTAACAAACCACAAAGCACTAGCAAAAAAAACTTATAGGTTCATCCACCCATTTCCTAATCCTCTCAATGAAGTTCCGGGTCACAGGTAGCTTCTGCCTATCCCAGCCAGCTTAGGGTGCAAAGTGGGAACCAACCCTGAATGGGATGCCAGTCCATCACAGTGCAGGTTGAGCCCAGCGCAGACACGACAAATCAGAATCGGAAAACACAGGCATGGCAGCATCTCAATGTACGCCACCCTGGCAAGCATTTGGAGAAGCAGTGTGGCTTTTCAGAGGCAATAAATGTTCATTGGGGTTTAACTTGTATCCAGCAGGGGGCACTAGCTCCCTTGTTAGAATGAGTTCTTTTGTAATTGCGGTGTGTTACATAACCTGAAACTATACGGATATAATATTAAAAGGCGATAACCCTCCCTTAGCGATACAATTGTAAGAAATCACATAGGAGAAATAGCTTAGCTTTCTTTAATGATGGCTTACGCTGCATAACAGACTAAGGAAGCCATGACAAGACCTTTTGGGTAGTGGGGGCCCGATGTGTAGAGTCTGCCATTTTTATTGCTGCGTTGGATGGATTTTCCGGATCGGATGACGTTATCTCCCATCCGTCCGTCGGCTTCAAAGGTGTGCCGGGCAGTGTTCCAAGGTTTTATACCCTTTCATCATGTGCAGGCCCCCACTTAGGTGAATCATGCCATTCCAAACAAGACAAAGAGGATACAGTTTCATGTTGACTTTGACAGACGAAAAACGTTGCCCATTTTGCAGTTGTCCCTGTCTTGTCTTCTAATGCTTGCCTAGCAGCTCTAAATGATGAGCTCCTGTGTGCTACATCTGGCCTTGTGTTAGCTGTGTATGTGAGTAGAAAGAAAAACAGACTTATAAAATATTTGTACAGAGCACAGTGACATATTAAACATATACACTTATTACAAACTTCAAATGATTAATGGTGAGTGACCTCTTGAAGAAAATTCTAGAATGGATAGAAAACCCGAGTAGTTGAGAGTTGGCAGGGTCATGGGATTTGGGGCCCCATTAAGACTTTAAAGCCAGCACTGAGCACAAGACAGACATCCACAGTGGATGGGATGCCAGTCAACAGGAGGCTAATTCTAATGTGGTATAAAAATAAAAAGAGAAGAAACAAATAAATAAAGCCCACCCAGTGCAGTGTATGGGAGCTTGGAGGGCGTTTGGCAAGTCTTCACTTTCTCCTTAGGAGTGTGAACATTTGAGGTGTCTCAGTAATGCAGCATCTTTATTTTTCAAAGTGCCTTCTGACAACCACCATCCTTAAAGTGAAAGTCTCACACACACACAATCAAACGAGGCTAAATGAGAGCTGCCAGACACTCAGCAGGTAAGACAACCAAGAACAACTCCTGGTGGGTTCAGTCCCAGTGTAGGGTTGACACGTTCAACAAGAGGACATGTGGGACGGACTTCAATTTCCATTTTCAATTGGAGGTCCTCACAATTTGAATCTTTTTGTTTGCTTTTCAATTTATCATAGCAGGCCATCTACACAACATTGCATTTCTCGTTCAGTAAGGATGTTGAAATTAACTGGAGGTCCAGGCCACATTTTCTTTTTTCTAAAACCACAACATACCTACTGTCTAAACATTTCATTTGTGCCATATCATCCCTTTGATAACGTTTACTCTATTTTTTTTTTTTTTTTTGCCAGCAACAATCCTTTCCTTCACTGGGTTTTATCAAGCATCTGTTTTCTTTTTCTTGCAGGCCATTTATATTGATTACAAGCAGCCTGAGTGCCCCAGTGCTGAACTTGAAGGAGTCCTGTTCTCATTTTACCACTGATTCCTTTAAAAGCCTCTTCTCTTCTCATATTAAATCAGAGGTGTGGACGGTTAAACACGGCTTGGTTTGTTTTCTATATACTCAGTGTCCACTTTATTAGGTCAGCCTAATGTAAATGCCCTGCTTCTGCAAAGAGCCATTCACATGAGGAACAATCGTTAAAAAATAAAGAAATGGTCAGAAAATGTAGCTGTTATTTAGCCAAACATGACATGTCAACCAAGAAACATCAGTTGGGGTACCTGTGTTTGTTGAGGCTAGGCATGGTGGTTCATGCCATTTGAGGGGAGACGCCATTCAGAAGGGCCACAAATCTCCAAGAAACAGCTCTTTATGATGGTAGATAGACGGACAGACAGACAGATAGATAGATATGAAAGGCACTATATGACAGACAAACAGATAACTATATATAGATAGATAGATAGATAGATAGATAGATAGATAGATAGATAGATAGATAGATAGATATGAAAGGCACTATATGTCAGATAAACAGATAACTATATATAGATAGATAGATAGATAGATAGATAGATAGATAGATAGATAGATAGATAGCATAATACAGCTTATTGTGTTCTTATCAACTGTTACTTATTCTGATGGATTCGTCCGTATTGTTTTTTCAAATGTTTTACTAGCATGTGATCGGGTGTGACGTCACTCTGAGCTATGACATGCGATTTCCAGCATAAGCGTCATTAGCCAATCATTACATTTGTGTCCTCACTCCGTTCTTCTCAGCAGTCAGTCATCATTTGACACTTCACGCTGGTCACAGTGGATGGTGGCTTAGGGCAGCGCGGCGTTCATAAACAAGCTGTCAAAGCACCACCCTGGCCACTCACCCTCTCACCCTCTACTTCAGTGTGCTTGGATTAGTTACACAACATAAAATGAAAGAGAAAAATGAATAATGAGTAAAAAGTGACAAATGATATGTAACATGGGACAAAATCGGTGCTTGATGACTGAAGTAGTGAAGAATGAGGATGTCTTAAAATGGACACCTTAATGGTATACAACAGAAGCGGCGACTTAAGAACATATTAATCATGTCAAAAGAAAACTAAATGTGCTGCTGTGAATGGAGTTTCATTTTTTTTTCTTCTGCCAAAGGTGATCAGCACACGGAGAAAAAAAAAATTATTAAAAATGTTATATTTAGTGGGCCATCTGTATTACAAAGAGACCCATCCTGAATGAGAAATGCCTGCATTCTGGGACTGAAACAGTCCAGTGATAGGACCGGTCTATCCAGGTTTGTTCCACCCCATTAGGAAGGCCATGCATTTTAATAAAAGTGAAATGAATCCGTGTCACAGCCTATGAGCACAGCATGTTTGTAATTTGGCTGTAGGGGTTTATGGAAAATTAATTGTTCTGCAAGAACTGATTGTGGATGTTCAAGCAGACCCCTCAAGTTTTTCAGTGAATATGGTCTTAATTTTCATTTGAGGACATTTGGTTTAACCCCATCACGTCCAGATTTCCATATGAAAAATGTCTTGGTCTTTGTGAATGGAGTTCTTTCTAAATGTGAACGATTTATATTAGCCATCGTGTAGCCCACACCTGCTCATAGCTCTGCTGAGCAAAGAATTAAATTGATCCGGGGTCAAAGCATTATGATGTAGCCCCCCATGGCATCAGTCTGCCTCTCATTGGATATCACTCTTTACACTTTATATAGTGACTTTTCTAACTATCTGTTGTTACACATGCATGACTGACGAGTATCAAATGTGGACCACTTCAAGGGTGCACCGGGGGTAGAGCAACAGTACAGATCTTTAATACCGTCTCTGTTTCTTTCTTTGGAGTGAAGTTAATGGCATCAGAAGAGGCCTAACATCACTTCATCCCCAAGTCCAGCGCCACATCTTCTGCTCAGTCAGAATAAAAGGGACTGCTGATTAGCAGGATGTGTCATGTGACTGAAGAGCCTAAGCTTACCACTGCGCCACCGTGCCGCCCTCATATCTATCTGTCCATTTATTATATAGTGCATCTATCTATCTATCTATCTATCTATCTATCTATCTATCTATCTATCTATCTATCTATCTATCTATCTATCTATCTATCTATCTATCTATCTATCTATCTATCTATCTAATCCTGCCAACAACAACATCTATCTATCTATCTATCTATCTATCTATCTATCTATCTATCTATCTATCTATCTATCTATCTAGAATTAGAATTAGAATTAGAATTAGAACAATCTAGATGAGAACAGGCCATTCAGCCCAACAAAGCTCGCCAGTCCTATCCACTTGCTTCCTCCAAGAAAACATCAAGTCGAGTTTTGAAAGTCCCTAACGTCTTACTGTCTACCACACTACTTGGTAACTTATTCCAAGTGTCTATCGTTCTTTGTGTAAAGAAAAACTTCCTAATGTTTGTGCGAAATTTACCCTTAACAAGTTTCCAACTGTGTCCCCGTGTTCTTGATGAGCTCATTTTAAAATACAAGTCTCGATCCACTGTACTAATTCCCTTCATAATTTTAAACACTTCAATCATGTCACCTCTTAATCTTCTTTTGCTTAAACTGTAAAGGCTCAGCTCTTTTAATCTTTCCTCATAATTCAACCCCTGTAGACCTGGAATCAGCCTAGTCGCTCTTCTCTGGACCTTTTCTAGTGCTGCCATGTCCTTTTTGTAGCCTGGAGACCAAAACTGCACACAGTACTCAAGATGAGGCCTCACCAGTGTGTTATAAAGCCTGAGCAGAACCTCCTGTGACTTGTACTCCACAGATCGTGCTATATAACCTAACATTCTGTTAGCCTTCTTAATGGCTTCTGAACACTGTTGGGAAGTTGATAGCTTAGAGTCCACTATGACTCCTAAATCCTTCTCATAAGGCGGACTCTCGATTTTACGACTGCCCATTGTGTATTCAAACCTAATATTTTTACTCCCTATGTGTAATACTTTACATTTACTGACATTAAATTTCGTCGTACACAAATCTACCCAAGCCTGTATGCTATCCAAGTCCTTCTGTGATGATATAACGGATTCCAAATTATCTGCTAATCCACCTATCTTGGTATCATCTGCAAACTTAACCAGCTTGTTACTTATATTCCTATCTAAATCATTTATATATATTAAAAATAGCAGCTGCCCTAGCACTGACCCCTGTGGAACACCACTCTTAACATCGGCCAGTTCTGATGAGGTTCCTCGCACCATCACCCTCTGCTTCCTGTGTCTGAGCCAATTCTGCACCCATCTAAAAACATCATCATGAACTGCCACTTCTTTTAATTTGATGCCCAACCTCTCATGTGGCACCTTATCAAATGCTTTCTGAAAGTCCAGATAAATAATGTCATCTGCTCCACTTTGATCGTATCCTTTTGTTGCCTCCTCATAGAATTCCAACATGTTAGTAAAACACGACCTCCCCTTCTGAACCCATGCTGACTGTTCAGAATAACTCCTGTCCTTGCCATGTGTTGCTCAATCTTATCCTTAATAATTCCTTCCATTAATTTTCCTGTGATGCTTGTTAAGCTTACTGGCCTATAGTTGCTTGGATCTGCCCTGTCACCCTTTTTATATAATGGGATGATGTTTGCCATTTTCCAGTCCTTCTATCTATCTATCTATCTATCTATCTATCTATCTATCTATCTATCTATCTATCTATCTATCTATCTATCATATAGTGCTTTTCATATCTATCTGTCTATTTACTATATAGTGCATCTATCTATCTATCTATCTATCTATCTATCTATCTATCTATCTATCTATCTATCTATCTATCTATCTATCTATCTATTATACATTATATTTCTCATAAGAGAAAGAGGTGACAATGAGGTGGGGTACCAGCCTGGTCACCCTGTATAGTTGGTTTTGAAGATTTAACAAAAATAAAACCAGTTGTTGTGGAGTCATATTTGCAGACAAGAGTTCATAACAAAACCGGCCCCAAATGGTGGAGTTTCTAGTTTTATGTTCCTCCAACAGGAAGAGGTGGGTCCAGGTGGTCGGACACTGGAAGTGATGTTAAATGTGTTCTATCTATCAATTATCAGTCTGCAGAAGGGTAAACAGAGAAAGGCATTAAAACACAGTGCCAACCCATGGAGAGGTGGTAGAATTACAGTCAATAGAGGCCTTCAAATTGTCCAGTATGTGCACACATGTGACACCATCTGTTGTATAGTGCCTTTCACATCTATCTATCTATCTATCTATCTATCTATCTATCTATCTATCTATCTATCTATCTATCTATCTATCTATCTATTATATAGTGCCTTTCATATCTATCTGTCAGTCATTATCCAACCCGCTATATCCTAACACAGGGTCACGGGGGTCTGCTCGAGCCAATCCCAGCCAACACAGGGCACACTGCAGGGCACACGGTACACTCACCCACACACCAAGCACACACTAGGGACAATTTAGGATTGCCAATGCACCTAACCTGCATGTCTTTGGATTGTGGGAGGAAACCCACGCAGACACAGGGAGAACATGCAAACTCCACGCAGGGAGGACCCGGGAAGCGAACCCAGGTCTCCTTACTGTGAGGCAGCAGTGTTGCCGCTGTGCCAACGTGCCACCCTCATATTTATCTGTCTATTTATTATATAGTGCCTTTCATATCTATCTATCTATCTATCTATCTATCTATCTATCTATCTATCTATCTATCTATCTATCTATCTATCTATCTATCTATCTATCCATCTAATAGTTCCTTGTATCTGTCTATTGTGCATTCCTCCTTTTCCATGAACCACACTTTCACTCTTCATTTCTTTACCCCTAGCTATAGTGTGGTCACCTCTTTTTGTGGTTTTAGCTTCAAGTAAATTAAAAAAAAATCCCGACTTTAAGTTCACCAGTAACAGACACACCTCATTTCCCTCGGCAGGTTCAAATGGAAGGTGGTCCGCTACTGCCTCAAAGAAGCTCCTTGTTACTTCCAAAGCGTTTATACTTTTTTCCACCCACTGGAATATCTGGATAAACTAAACTTCATAATTAGATTAAGAGGGTTCAGAAACTTTGCCCAGCAGTAGACTGGCACTCTGTCCCAAAATTACAGCACTCTACAGGATTTTAACAGTTTTGCTGATGAATGGATGCCCACCATATTATTAACTAGGATCATTTCAGATGTGACTGGCTGGTTCACTCAGCCAGTGCCGGTGTCTTAAATAATACCACCTGAAGTGAGGCGGTGCAAACCTAAGAGCCATTTAACAGACATTTCACTTGTGACTGACACCTTAATAAGATTCCACAATTTACAATTAACCACAATTTACAAAATGACTTTCAATATACACACTGCAGTATATGAAGCTGAGGAAATCAAGCATTCGGTTACTGAAACGTCGCTTTGAAATGTGCATGTGCCATTTTGATTCTGTAAAACTTACAGTACAGCAAAGCAGTGTGAATTACAGCTCTGAGAAATTTGAAACTTTGAAAATGAAAATATCTCTTATTGCTTATAGAATAAATAAGACACTTAATATTTGTGTAATTCATCATATTTCATATTTCACTCTCATTTTTTGTATTATTATTACATCATAATTTCAAAAGCATACTGTTTTATGAAAATGCCGCACTGAGCAAAAATGTCACCGGAGTCACTGAACGCACCAACTAAGCATCAGCTGCCAGCTTACAATTTCTTACCTGCAGCTGCCAACATTGATCACGCGGGTCGCTTTGGAAAGTGAGAAGATTCCAAGTCCGTTGATGTCCTTTACTTCAATGCATCCAGTAAAGTTGAAGAGTGGATCATTAATCTGAAACACAATGTTTATGAGGATTAGCTTCTGAAATGTAAATTCAATTTCGCCACTGCTTGTTACAGAAAGGCCTGCGAGTTCTCCCTCATGTACAGTTTGTTTTATATCCTGAGAACTCTAATTTGACAGATAGTCAGGTGATTCACATCTATCTATCTATCTATCTATCTATCTATCTATCTATCTATCTATCTATCTATCTATCTATCTATCTATTATATAGTGCCTTCACATCTATCTATCTATCTATCTATCTATCTATCTATCTATCTATCTATCTATCTATCTATCTATCTATCTATCTATCTATCTATCTATCTATCTATCTATCTATCTATCTAATGTCTTTACATTGATAGATTAAAGGCCAGAAGTCCACATGACCATCATCATCAAATTCTTCCATAAGAACCCTGAATACCATGAGGACTGATTGAGGTAATTTATGTCAGGTATGATTCCTAGAAGGGACTGGGTGGTCTCGTGGCCTGGAACCCCTGCAGATTTTATTTATTTCTTCAGCCGTCTGGAGTTTTGTTTTTTTTCTGTCCTCCCTGGCCATCGGACCTTACTTTTATTCTGTGTTAATTAGTGTTCCCTAATTTTAATTATTTATTTTGTCTTATTTCTCTTTCTTCATCATGTAAAGCACTTTGAGCTCCAGCATTCGTATGAAAATGTGCTCTTGAAATAAATGTTGTTATCTATCTATCTATCTATCTATCTATCTATCTATCTATCTATCTATCTATCTATCTATCTACCTATCTATCTATCTATCATATAGTGCCTTATCTATCTATCTATCTATCTATCTATCTATCTATCTATCTATCTATCTATCTATCTATCATATAGTGCCTTATCTATCTATCTATCTATCTATCTATCTATCTATCTATCTATCTATCTATCTATCTATCTATCTATCTATCATATAGTGCCTTTCATATCTATCTATCTATCTATCTATCTATCTATCTATCTATCAGTTCCTTATCTTGCCTGTGTCCACTGCTCAGATCCACAGAGTCCCCGGTGTGTGTGTGTGTGTATGTGCTACACAAACTTGAGAAGTTCCTGCATTTGATCTGGAGACACTTTTCAATCTTCAGTAAACAACGAAATCCTGAACTGTGAGTCCTTTTTAGGCCTCAGTAAGGCAAGCTGAATGAACATTTAGAGAGAGACACAACCAGTCAAAAGTTTCAGAACATCAGCTTTTCCAGTTTTTATTTTTCAGATGTAATCAGTTGAAATGCAATGAATGGTGAAAATGTAAGCAGCAAACTGTCCGAGGTTTAAATTTAAAGTTTAGGTGAGCCAAAACAGAAAAGGAGGGAAATTTAAGAAGATAAGAAATGGGCCTCCATTAGGGAACAACTAATAGGTTACAACCTACAGATGTTCTGCAGCAATTCAAGTGAATGGAGCCTTGAAAGCTGAAGCAAACAATTTACACATTTGTACCCACTTTTGTGGCCTCATGCATAACACCGTGCATAGAATTCGCACTATAACATGGCGTAAGGACAAAAGCAGAAATGTGCGAATTATGTCTCTTTAAATATGCAAATCAATATAAATGGCCCTTAAGCTCAGCGTTCTGTGAAAAAACAATGACAAAAGCAGAAAATAGAAGAATTTCAGCGAATACCAAGAAAAATGTACTATTTGTTGGTTTAAACAGTGATATAATCAACAAAAGGAAGTTGATCGAGTGACACAGAGTGTTGGAGAAACTCTAAAGCTGAACTTTACAAAGTCACACAATGCCTGAAATCAAAAAAGTTGTCAGGGACACAGTGGGGAAAAAAAGCACAAAATGTCAACTTTAATCTCAGACTTTCCACTTTAATCACGTAGTTTATTTTGTCATTAAAGTAGAGCATCATAAACTTCATCTTAAAATCGTTTAATTTACTAGTTTCTCAAATCCCATCGTAATTAAAGTCGCACGTTAAATGCTTAGTTTTGTATTTGATCTTCTATGTGCTCTATGTGTGTGAATCATTTAGTGCTTCTTAAACAGGCTTTCTCTTCCTCTGACTGGACACAGAATCCATTACATTTATGATATTAGAGCTCTCTGAATAATTAAAATACTGAGATGTATACTTGATATCATTTTAATGATGATAGGACTTAAAGCATGTTGTGGCACAGTGGTAGAGATGAGCTGGCGCCCTGTCCAGAGATTGTTCCTGCCTCCCACAAGATGCTTACTGTGCCATGTGGACCTTCGATGAAATAATTTACTGCAGCGGTGCTGTCTCTTTCAAACATACTAACCTCCAATTCCTGTACTTACTTTTCTTTCTCCAAGTAACCAATCACCACACAACCAGCTCTGTAATAGACGTTAAGCCATCTGTAAGCTCAGAACATCGATTCTTCAAAACCTTTAAGGAACGTGTGTGTATTCTATCCATCTATCCATCCAGGGTCACGCCAGTCTCAGCAAGACACAGCGCGAGGCAGGAACAATCTCTAAATGGGGCACCAGATCGTCGCTACCACTGTGCCACCGCGTCCTCACATTTTTAATTATTAACAATATAGATTATTTAAATGATGTTAACATTTTATCTGCATAATATGATAAACATATTTTTCTGCATTTCATCTTAAAAATGATATTGTCATCATATGTAGATACGCGCTTTATAAAGTGGTTCAGGTTTGCGATATTATAACTGTATCACAAGTTTACAGTGAGGTGATTGTACTCATAAGTCCAAACAGTCCTACAAGGAGCAATTAATTGACTGATTGAGTGCATTTATAGTTCTTGGGATGAAACTGTTTCTGAACCACGAGATCCGTACAGGAAAGGCTCTGAAGCGTTTGTCGTATGAGAGCAGTTCAAATAGACTGTGCGCATGGCTGAGGCAGCGTGTGCGTGATGCTGTATACCAACAATTCTCTTTCTGATCAGCTGCTGTAGAGCTGTGATTCACACTCAGATACAGTGATAAACTGTAAATACTTGAGAGGAACAACACTAAAGCAGCTATGGTATTTAGAATAGTTTGGCAATTCCGTGGACCATTATATTGTTACATGTTAATTACAATCAGATGCCATAAACTAATAAACAATATGTGGTTAATTTCAGTGTATTTGATAAAGCCACGTCAGGGATGTGGAACTAAAAAAGAAAGGGAAACCACACAGGAACAGTAGCACTGCTTTGATGCTGGGTGCCACCAGAACTTGTGTACGCCAAGGATTGAGCTGCCGTGAAAATGTTCATGGCTTTACGCCAATTTTAGGTTTTATACATCGCGATGTGAGCGTGGAAGTAGGCTTATGTAACATTTTTGTGCGTACACATCGTTTATACATGAGGCCCCTGTTGATTACTTATAAACCCTTCTGTGTATCTTAAAGCAGAGTTGGAACAGACTTTGTCGCTACACCCTCTGAAGTTCTACTTGGACAATAGTCCAGCGATAATGGCAAGAAAACGACAATTGACAAATGAACTGGGACAGAGCATTATTACCCTTAGCAGTGTAGGCCTTTCATTTAGAGCAAGGGTCCTCAATCACGGTTCTGGAGGGCCACAGTGGCTACGGGTTTCACTCCCACCAGTGTCCTAATTAGAACTCAGTCCTTCTTTAATTTTAATGATAGCTTAAATGGCAGAGGGACGCTGATTACTTCTTGGGTACCCTATTTGGTGAAGCTGAGCCCCACTAACCCTCAATGCTGGCACACCTCTGGTCACCTGTCTGTCCCTTGCATGTCCACTGTGTTGTCCTCCCTTTGCCGCTTTCCCCGAAAAAGACATGAAAAGCAGCGTCCATCTTTATTCCAGCTACAAGTGGTGGATGGGGACAGGTGATAAATGGGCATATTTCCTGTACATTTTCTGCTGGCACTATTTCTCAGCCTGGGGGACCTCAGTCTCATCTGTTAAATGCAGCGGCTGCTGCAGGACTGCGCTCAGACTGGAAAAGTGTGGCCAATTCCAACACCTCACTCAGCTCCCTAGCCTTAGGTATTAGAGCATCAAGTTTGCATGGCCATTCAGAGAAAATATTAGAAATTGAGGAAAAATATCTAAATGGAATGGCACGGACGGGCACAGCTGCACAACAGCTGATGCCAAATCAGCATTTGTTTATTTTGCTTGCAGCTTAAGGCAACAGCAGGGGCCACACTGTGACCTCAAGGTGACAGTTAAGAGCGTCTGTGGGCAGACGGATTTCTGAAATTCTACAGAAAACTTGGACACAAAAATACGATTTAATCAGAACCGACAGAGCATTTGAAAATACTGGAGAGAGTTGAGAAAACTTCAATGACCAGCGCATTTGCATTCTCGCTGCCTATCCGGTTCACAATGTTTTGATTCAACTTGTGAACACTGAAATTAATTTTCCATGGAAATTGTTCATCGCTTAATTTACGCTCAATCAATTGCTGGAATTAC
Organism: Polypterus senegalus; assembly: GCF_016835505.1. Taxonomy (NCBI): domain Eukaryota; kingdom Metazoa; phylum Chordata; class Cladistia; order Polypteriformes; family Polypteridae; genus Polypterus; species Polypterus senegalus. The sequence continues at coordinate 11,204,919 of NC_053169.1, forward strand.
AGCAAAAAATTTAAGGAAAGAAAAATCAAAGCAAGCTTTTAAAGAGACGGCTGCTAATAAAAAACAAAAAGCAATCACGGTAGAACCGAATAGCTTGGCTGACACTCACAATGCAGCAGATAGGTGGCGCTGTTATCATTATGGGTTAAAATGGCTAACAATCACTCTGCATTTTTCAATAACCATTTAATGGAGGGATAAACAAGGGGACTGTTCAAGTCAATATTCCGATCAATCATATTACACACAGATGAAACGGCGCCCTTTAGTAATCAAGAAAGCTAAATATAACTCAGGAAATCAGCAATCAGAGCTTGGGGTTGGCACAGTTTCCTGATTATAGGGTAGACTATAAAAGTTAAGAGAAGTTTTCAGTGAAATGAAACCTGACTGCTGTAACTGGGCAGGTGGCAAGACCGGTCTGCTCAAGAGCCTTGGATGGGCGTTTCTAAGCCTGGCCTTGTTAAGACTCCCTCCAGAAAGCTGAATGCCCTTAATTAGCTGCATCTCTGCATGTCACTAGGAGAACACCCATTGGTTAATTCACTTAAAATTGTTTATGCAATCTAAAGTACCATACGCCTGACAGATCCAGGAGACTTGTGACACCCCATGTCATGGGATTAGGGGCAGCAAAATGCACAATGGACATCCTTGTAGTTTGGGACAAAACAGGACCAGCAGGACAGAACTAGGATTAAAAGAAACAAAGAAAAAAATATTGGCTTTCAAACAAAAATGGGGCAGTTTACGTAAAAGCAAAAAAGTTATGCTTCAAACAAAACTGGTGCAGTTTATGTAAAGATGTGAGCAAAACGAAATAAGAAGAGTGCCATGCTGGCTTTGATGTACAGTCCAACAGTAATGGTGCCCAAACCTGATGATGAATATTTACAGTACACCCTAAAAATTTGCGGGGGTTATGTTCTCATAGCACCCGCGAATTTGTGAAAAACCGCGAATTTTGGATGTGGTTAAAAAAAATGTCTGTTTTCATAGTTTAAACCCTAAATATGCCACAAAACACTTTAATTTCAAACTCGGCTTAATACATTTCCTAAAAATAAAGAATGTAAAGGTAAACCTGTATACTGTACTGTTATGTCTCCCGCTGCTAGAATGTAAAATACCGATGTTACCGCTATATGTACTGTAATTCATACAAGCGCGTTTTTTATTGCCAGAAGCCTTAGACGGTGCCGCTCATTTCGGCGGCATCTTGGGGCTTTAACCCTTAAACTGTCACATACTTGGGGGTTAATGCATCCCTGGACGCGAAATACTTTTTTTCTGCACTTTAAGTAAACGTCACAATTAACAAAGAAAAAGTGAACTTTTAATGGAACACGTTTTGTTTCATTCAAAGAGCATCACAATTACTGCAACACTGATCATTTTACACACTGCTAATGAACTGTAAAAACTATTTAAAAAACTACCGGAACAATATATACGAAGTGCAACTGACGCCATGGACGAAACTCAGTAAATCACTGAGCCAACTGCGCTTGAACTGGCTGCACGCAAGCACACAGAGGTAAGCGCTAATGCTTGCAGGCTAGTCTTAGTGCAGCGGCTCAGTCCCAGGGTGAGGCTGCAGTGCTGTCGGGTGTCACGCTTGGGTCACAGAATTGCACAGAAACACAGGAGATTGTAGAGACAGGAACTTTCTTCAAACACTTCAAACAAACATTTCAGAAGTAAAAGGATCTCAGTATGGAGTTAGTTCTCGATTAAACAATAGACAAACATCATAGGGGAGCACAACCCCCAACAGGAGCAGAGAATGTCTGGGGGAGGAGAGAGAAACAAAGCAATCAGCCAAAAAGGACAGGTACGGTTCAGGCTTTTAAGGAAGCGTAGCATCACGCGACAAGCCGCAATCAAGAAGACGGTGATTTATTTATTTTCATGGTGAAGATTCCAGGGATGCACCCAGCTTTGACCCGACCCGCGCGCGCTCACAAGCAGAGACAAAAACAAAGCAAACCAGTAATCAAACAGCAAATGAGGAATGTAATGAAAACAAATGAAATAAGAAAACAATGATATCACCACCTGCGGTGGGCTGGCGCCTGCCCAGGGTTTGTTTCCTGCCTTGCGCTCTGTGTTGGCTGGGATTGGCTCCAGCAGAACCCCGTGATCCTGCAGTTAGGATATAGCGGGTTGGACAATGGATGGCTGGCTGATACCGCCCCTGTTCCCCTTATGGCGAATACACATTAAATACAACAAAGCACAAACAAAACACACACAGTAAAGTCCATGAAAAACGGCAATGGATGAAATGTAATGATGAAAATAGATAGTCCAGAGATCTGCACGTTGAATGGGAATGTACAGATAGTCCTACTGGTAGTTCCTGAAATGGTGAAGACGGGTGGACGGGTCCTCATGTACGCAGGCAGACGGCAGACAATCCAGATGCACCAAACGATCCAGGACAAAATGAACAAGTACAGGTAACCCAACAGAAGGCAGACAGACAGACAGGAACTTGAAACACAAATTACAAAAACTTTTTTTTTTTTTTTTTTGCTTTTCATCACCGGCCCCCTTTTTAAAAGCTGCGCTGACATCCTTTGACCTCAACAGCCCCCACACAATCAGCAGAAGACCAATCAGAGCCACTGCAGGGAATCCTGGGAGTTGCAGTTTCAAATTCTATTGGCTACTTTCATCATCCCAAGTCGCGGTTTTCTCTACAGCTGCTTCCTGTTCTCTCTACAGTACAGTATTGCCATGAAAAAAGCCATAAAAACTGTGGATGATATTTGCGGTTTCCGCTAACAATTGTTAGTTAGGTTCCAAGGAAAAATCTGTGATTGACTGAGGCCGCGAACTCTGAACCACGACTTTGCAAGGGTCTACTGTACAGTAATTACAGTTGTAGCTCAAAATGACCAAAGTTCTGCAGCTTTTAGTTTGCATCCTAGGACATTTCTGGCAATAGTATGACGTGTTCTGAAATAATTCCACTGACCAAACACCTTTGTCTTAAACAGTATAATAAAATTCAAAGCAAAAACAGTTCACACAAAAATAGAGAGAATAAACTGATATTACAAAGAAAGAAAAGTTCTTGCTTAAAGAAATTTAAGGCTTATTTACAAGGGGGAGTCAAAAATTATACGCACTCTGGCTGTAGAATTTATGTTCAGCAACTTTCAGAAGAGACAAATACATCATTTTTCGACATCATCTCCCTGCTTTTCAATATAGTTTGTCCATCTGTCAACAAGCTTTCGTATTCCTTCATTAAGAAATGTTTTAGGCTGAGCTGCGAGCCGTGAATGCATAAAGATGACTTGCTTCCTGGCTTCAGTCTTAAGTGTCCTTCTCCTTAATTTGCTCCTCAGTCCTCGAGTACGGGATTCATCGTTAACTTGATAGACTGTTGCTTGATCTACTTTATCAAAGAGCTGAATTACAGACAGACAGGTCCAATTCTCCGAGTCTGTCACAGTGGGACACGTCCTCAAGCTCTGAGATGCACTTGCTTGTTCTCCTCTGCACAACTTCAAGCACTGCTATGTCTCTCTTGTAGTGTGGTGACCAGAACTGCACTCAGTACTCCAGATGTGTTCTCACTTGTGTGTTATATAATCTGAGCATAGCGTTCCCTGATTAATACTCAGCAGCTTTAACGTTATAGCCTAACATTTTATTTCACCTTTAAATCAAATAAACGAGAATCATTAGCTTGATTCTCAGGTAGTGACTCGTTCAAGAATCAAATGAGTTGAGACTCATGAATCAGGCGGCTCTGGCTTAGATGATGAATATGTTGTGTCGGCATAAACCCCTTAAACCTACTCAGCGGTTGCTTCCTGTAGTTCGGTGTCTCCGATGTTGTATTTATAACTGACATCATACTTTTATTGTTTCTACATTAAAATGTACCCTCCAATGCTGAACCTTGCGCAAGTGATAAAACGGAGACAAGAGGTTGGCGGGTAAAGGACTGTCAAACATCGACCGAGAGTCTAAGACGGCCATTAAACTGCAGATGAAAACCATTTGACAAAAATCATTAAAATTAAGCCAGCAAAATTTCAATACTAAATTTGACAGACCCTGAATTTAATGGCGCAGTGGTAGCGCTGCTGCCTTGCAGTTAGGTGACCCGGGTTCGCTTCCCGGGTCCTCCCTGCGTGGAGTTTGCATGTTCTCCCCGTGTCTGTGTGGGTTTCCTCCCACATTCCAAAGACATGCTGGTTAGGTGGATTGGCGATTCTCAATTGGCCCAAGTGTGTGCTTGGTGTGTGGGTGTGTTTGTGTGTGTCCTGCGGTGGGTTGGCACCCTGCCCAGGATTGGTTCTTGCCTTGTGCCCTGTGTTGGCTGGGATTGGCTCCAGCAGACCCCCGTGACCCTGTGTTCGGATTCAGCGGGTTGGAAAATGGATGGATGGATGGATGAATTTAATGGAGAGTGAAGAACTTCTAATCTTGCATCATAATTTGAGTATTATTATTACTTTTATTATTATTATTATTATTATTATTATTATCTAAGCAATGAGGACCCCTAGTGGTAACTAAGCTGCCCTGTAACATCTCAATTTCCTAGACATAACCAATTCTGCCTCAGCGGGCTCCTTAAGTAAATCACTTTCCTTGTCTGTGCTGCAGTAGTAGCCGTAGGTAAATTGTGATTTATACGACATTTTGGATAAAATCATAAATGAATTTTCAGCACTGGCCTGGGGTTTACTTTTGCACCGTATTATAAGTGCAATTTTGATGACCTGAAAGTCTAGCAAAAGTTACAAAATGACAAATTGACAGTGCACTTCGCACTTCGTTTGCTCTTTCGGCTCTCTCGTCAATAATAAATGAAACAATATGTGACATGTGAGACATTTGGCAACATTTTCCACAGGGAGATATCAAATTACACGGGCCCAACATCAACCACTCTTTGAGATGATATAGTGTGCTGTGTTTAAAATGCCTCATTAACTGCATTTACATTAGCGCAGTAAGCAATTAATTTCATCACTCAGTGTTTATACTTTATTTCCAAGATTCACAGATGTTGCTGCATATCCTATTTTTAACAAGTCTGATAATTCTGTGAAACTCTAGAATGAGTGAAAGGATGGACTTTTTGCTTCTGTAGGCACAAGGGGTTAAGACGGCGGTTCTCAACCTGTGGGGCGCACCCCCCGAAGTAACAAAAAAGGGGGCGTGAAGATGTGAAAAAAAGAAAACAAGAATTGAAAATATGAAAATCTATTGAAACCAAAACAAATGAACTTAAACTACATTCTGATACTGGAAAAATAAATCTAGAGTTAGATAAATGTTGATAAAAGTTAAGTACAGTAGGTATAATAAAACTTGTAGCGGTGTATCGGCAGCAAAACATATAGGAATACATTTTTTATTAGGGTTTCAAGAAAACGTTAGGGGGGGCGCAATTAAAATTGAAAACTCAGCTCGCAAATACAATGGAACCTGGGTTTGTGAGTAACTTGGTTTACGAGTGTTTTGGAAGACGAGCTAAAAATTTGTAATAAATTTTGACTTGGTAAACGAGCGAGGTCTTGCAATACGAGTAGTATGGGTATGCTTTGTCTGCTGAGCGTCATGTGATCACAACTGAGCTGATGGTTCTTCTTTCACGTGTGTGTGTGTGTGTCTCTCTCTCAATATCTCTCTCTCGCAATCGTCTTCTATTCTCCATCTGAGTCGGCGTGCCTCACTCATATAGTCAACATCCGTACGAGCGTATACTGTTTACTACAGTATTGTGACTGTGTGTGTGCTGTGAAGTGCGAGTCCCCGTCTTGCGCCCCAAAACATGAAGCTGAGTCTCAGTACTTTAACAACACCAGATTTATTCAGTTTGAAACAGCAACAGTGCAGTTATTTATTGTAGTGGGATCTGCCACTCTCCTATACACAGACACAGCCGTCAGGCAGGGTCGTTGCCAAGTAGTACTGTGCCCTGCGCATTTATAATGTTCCTTGTATCACCCATTGACGGCAGGTGCTTATAGCATGTCCATGATCTTTTCGGATTCGCTTTTACGGCAAACTGCTATAGCGCTGGGAGCCTGCGGTTGCTTTGGGACGTTCTTCAGCGTGTCGTCCTGTTGGGTGGAATCTCACAAGAGTTTAGAAACTCTCTCACACCAGCCATGATTTTTTTCAAAGGTAAAGTGCAGGTTAATTTGTTTTATGTATTTTTACTTTATATTTTGTATTAATCATTTTTATAGGAATAGTTTTGGGTTGTGGAATGAATCATCTGAGTTTCCATTATTTCTTATGGGGAAATTCACTTTGAAATACGAATGCTTTGGACTGTGAGCACATTTCCGGAACGAATTATGCTCGCAAACCGAGGTTCCGCTGTACTTAAAGGTTGAAAAACCCTGAGCTAAGATATTGGGAAAAAAGGAGAGTCGCTCATTAGGTTTGAAACTTTTCAATGTAGTTACATTTTAGAAAAGGGAAGACATCTTAGATATGGGCCACTCTGTCCTCTGCCAAGCCCGCATGTACATTTTAAACTACATCTAAAAGACGCAACCTAAATGAAATGTTTCCTGGTTAGTATTTCATGAATTGGGGGCATCAATAAAAATCACTTGGCATGTTAAAGGCAATGTGAATCTATGCACCGTATATACCCGCGGGAAGTCGGGGCTTGATTTTACCGTATAGTTTCCGGTATTTTATAATGTAGGTCGTATAAGTCGAACGCGGAAAACTCACACTATTGGTCCAAAGAGATTACGATATGCTAACGCCTGACCACACAGTAATACCCAAACTATTCTGAAGTGACGTTTGCACTGATTTGTGTGTCTCACACCCTCATACACCTTTATTGTAAGAGCATCCCTTATCTACGATGGAGCGTTCGATCAGAAGAAAATATGAAGCTGGTTTTAAATTAAACGTCGTTAAAGTGGCGAAAGAAATTAGTAACTGTGCTGCTGCAACAAAATTCAATGTGTCTGAGAAACTGGTGCGAGATTGGAGGAAGAAAGAAGATGTAAAAAAATAAAATTAAGTGTCGTATTTTTGAACAGGCGTATAAGTCGGGTCTGATTTAATGATCGATTTTTCGGGTTTCAAAACTCGACTGATACGTGAGTATATATGGTACGTGTCACACCAATGACTCCAGGTTTTTGTAGGATTGTTTTTGGCCCTTTTTTCATCAAACGGATTTGTTTTCACCTTCTTTGTATAGATTGCAATTTCGCAATAAAGGTGGAATACATTCAGACAGGATTTCTCTTGATTTCATTTTTATATTATACCAAATCTGTGATTTTGGCAGGGGTGTGTAGACTTTTCATATCCCTGGTAAACAGCAATGCAAAAACGGCTCAGTCATGAAGTGGCAGACCTAACAAACTCACAGAGAAGGGGTGTCAGAATAGACCCTGAAGAGCAATATTCCATAATGCTAAGCCACATACTGTACAAAGTGCCACTTCATTTATAGCCAGTACTTGTTTACTGGCTGGCAGGTGGGCGTATGATTTTTCTCATTTCTTGATTGAACAAGTTCTATTTTTTCTGGCTCTGACCTTTGCCATTTTCAGAGTGCCATCCCTATCAGCTTCCAATAAATATTAAAGAGCAATTTATTATAATCCTGTTAGTGCGCATTTGACAATTGCATATTGACTGCCTGAAAAACAATCCTAACAATTATTCTGAAGCCGTACTGTCATCTGCATTAAACAAGGCCATGAATACCCAGCGCCGTCGATACATTCGCCAATCAAGGCTGTGAAATGATTAGCATTTACAGAAAAGAAGCAATAATTATCCTTGAGCTATTTATAAATAGAGGCACAGAATCATTTGTACAGTGTGTGACTGCAATATTTAACGTTCGTCTAAAGAGCTTCTGTAATGAGCGGCTCCACGCATTCCCTGAATGTACAGCAGTCATTTAAAAACAATCATTCAATCAATCAATAAGCTGAACTGACAAGTCCATTTAACAATCCCCACAAAACTACTTACCTGATTGGACGGATAGCCTAATGGTAATCCACCAATGAAAAGCACTCCCGCGGTTTCATTTCTCAGCTTTGACCGGGTGCTGCCTGTCACGTTCTTCACCAACTCCTTCTCAGACACGGTCACGTTGGCATCACAGGGTGTCAGAAACTGTCTGTGGAAAGCAGAAGGCCAAGGGTTTGAAATTTCAGAGCAGGAGCGACGTAATACAAGTCAGGGCCCAGGACAGAAATATGTTTCAATCCCAGCCTCATGACATATTAGCCATATATCAATACCAGTATTAACAGAACATTATGGACGTGTATTTTATAAAATTTAAAATAAAACCCAAAACGTTATAAACAAATATGATATAACATTTGAGCCCAAATGCAAAACCTTACCAGCATGTATTTTTTAAATTTTAATACGCTTGTCAGCACATGTTTTGTAGCACTGCAATCTAAATGCAACAGAATATCCTTATAAAATCATGTGAAACAAATATAGCAAATAACAAGTGCTATCCTACTGCACTGATTTTTACGGAATCCATCTCCAAGCTTAAATAGTTACAAAGTTTATTGTTCTAGAATCACACAACAATCCATACCAGGTGAAACCTTTAATTTTGACCACTACTAATTGCGGGTGCTCGACAACGCCTCCACAATGCAAATCCTGCTGACTGCACCAAGTGTACTGTCAAGGAATCACATCACAATCTATCCCAGATCACACATTTTGCACTCTACCACCTTCAAGGTCTAGATTACAAAGGCCCTCAGATGCAGCTTCCCTAAAGCGTAAACTAAAGGAGAACACCAAGTGTACTGTCAAGGAATCACTTTAGAATCTATCCCAGACCACACATTTTCCACTCTATCATCTGCACCGTCTAGATTACAAGGGCCCTTAGATGCAGCTTTTCTAAAGCGTAAGCTAAAGCTGGTTTCACGGGGACTGACTATGCAATGCAAAGCGGTGCATTTCCTGGTGATGTCAGCTAAATTCTCTTCCTCTCATTCAATCACCACTTCCATGCTCCACCCGTCCACAATACAAATCCTGCCGACTACGCCAAGTGCACTGTCAAGGAATCACTTCAGAATCTATCTCAGACCACACATTTTCTACTCTACCAACTGTACCGTCTAGATTACAAGGGACCTCAGATGCAACTCCTCTAAAGTGTAAGCTAAAGGAGAACTCCACTAGCTGGTTTCACGGGGACTGACTACGCACAATGCAAAGCAGTGCATTTTGGGGTGATGTCAGATAAATTTTCTTTCTCTCATTCAATCACCACTTCCATTATCCACCTATCCACAATACAAATCCTGCCGACTACACCAAGTGTATTGCCAAGGAAAAACATCACAGTTTATCCTAGATCGCACATTTTGCACTCCTCTACCTACTGGTGGTCAGATGTGAACCCACGACGTCCAGATTACAAGAGCCCTCAGATGCAGCTTCCCTAAAGCGTAAACTAAAGGAGAACTCCACTGGCTGGTTGTGCAGGGACTGACTATGCAATGCAAAATGGCACATTTCCAGGTAACATCAGCTGAGCTCATTCAGCCCCCACTCCACCGCACAGCATCACATCCACACTCCACGAGTCCATGGTGCAAATCATGCCAACTACGCCAAATGTATTGTCAAGGAATCGCATCACAGTTTATCCTAGATCACATGCTTTGCACTGTACTAACTGCTGGTGGTCAGCTGACATCTAGATTACAAGGGCCCTCCGATGCAGCTGAAGGAGAACTCCACTAGCTGGTTGCACAGGGACTGATTATGTAATGCAAAGCAGCACATTTCCTGGTGAGGTCAGCTAAACTCTCTTTCTCTCACTTGCTCATCACTTCCACACTCCACCCATCCATAATGCAAATCATGCAGTCTACGCCAAGTGTATTGACAAGGAATCACTTCACAGTTTATATCCTAGATCACACGTTTTGTGCTCTACTACCTACTGGTGGTCAGATGTGAACCCACAACGTCCAGATTACAAGGGCCCTCAGATTCAGCTTCCCTTAAGCGTAAGCTAAAGGAGAACTTCACTAGCTGGTGGCTGAAGGACTGACTACGCAATGCAAAATGCACATTTCCAGGTGACATCAGCTGAACTCTCTCTCTCACTCAGCCCCCACTGTACTGCACAGCATCACATCCACACCTCACCTATCCATGGTGTAAATCCTGCTGAGTACACCAAGTGCATTATCATGGAATCACACCATGATCCATCCTGATTAAATCCGTGGTGAATTTCCCCAACACTCCAAGATATATGCATGACTCTGCTGTCATTTCAGTAAATTGTATTGGGCCAGCACTCAGAGGAGTAAAAGAGGAAAATATACACAAGAAAAATGCTAAATATCTCAATGAAAACTGAATTTCATCATCTCATGTCATCTTCTCAAACCAGTTTTCTTGGTGAAGGTAACAGCAGGCCAAACAGTTCAGCCCAGAACTCCATGTCCCTAACTACACATTCCAGCTTCTCTTGGGAAATTCACAGGCATTACCAAGCCAGTCAAGAGAACTTTAATCCTTCCAATATGTCCTCGATCTGCAGTGGGTTCTCCACCCAGTAGGATGTGCCTGGAGCAGATCCAATGGGAGCAGCTTGGGGAGATTTCATACAATATGATATTCACAAACCACCTCAACCAGTTCCTCTTCATATGCGACTGTACTCTGAGCCTCTACCAAATCACTGAGCTACGCACCATGTCCATCCAGTGGCCATGCAAAGAAGCCTCATCTAAGCCACTTGTACTGGTGATCTCATTCTTTTGGTCATTACTTGTAGCTCATGACCTTAAGTGAGGACAGAGATGCAGATCGACCGGTAAACTGAGAGCTTTGCCTTTAAGTTCATCTCCCACTTTGCCACCACGGATCAGTACAGAATTTGCATAACTACTGCCACCACTCCAAACTGCCTATCAATCTCACACTCCCTTCTTCCATCACTTGTGAAAAAGATCCTGAGGTATCTAAACTCCACCACCAAGGGCAGTTGTACCCCCCACCCCACTCACCTGGAGACAGCAAACCACCCTTTTCTGAGATAGAGTCGTGACCTCAAACTTGGAGGTGGTGATCCTCATCCTTGCTGCCTCACACTCAGCTTGAAGAATAAGTGTACTGCCCTTCATCAAAATCTGTCTAATGGGATCCAAGTTCATATGGACATTTAGACAGCCACAGTGATGATAATAGTAGGCGCTTCCAGATTTTATCTGACTTCAACTAAAAACTATCAGTACGAAACCGTGGGGCAACATAACAATTGCTAAATTAAACAAGCTTGATGGACTTTTATGGTCTCCTTCCATTGCAATAGAAGAAGTAAGCAGCCTTCAGTCCTAATGGATCATGCATCTTTACTACTGGAGGACTGGTTGCAGTAGCATCTCCTGCGGCTATAGAGTCCAATACAAAAGTGTCACTCCTTGCTACACCATGTACTGCAGAATGCTGATGGAGCACTAACATCTTGGACACAGGACTTCCTTTGGGGTTTCTTATCATCTGCTTTCTGCACCACTTTGCTCTTGTACCTCTCCTCCTGCTTCCAAGAACTCCTGTCTTTGGCGAGCAACTAGTGTTGATGCTGAGAGCCTTGAGGTCATACTTGTAGACATCCTTTTGGCACATCTTTGATCTTCCAATTGGCCTCTTGTCAGACGCCAATTCTCCAAAGTGTAGGTCGTTGGATATCTGACCATCGGCCACATGTAAAACGTGATCCAGCCTGGACATACATCTGTGCTTGTGAAAGGTGAACATGGAGGTAGTGCCTGTGTGCTCGAGCACTGCGCTGTTGGTGACCATGTCTGTCTAAGTGATGCCATATCTCTCTCTATATATAAAATCCAACGTCTGTCTTTCTGTCTGCTTTTCATGAGTGAACTACTTAATGGATTTAGATTGGGTTTTTTCTGTATTTTGCTTAAACATATCCGGTTGATTTTGCAACATTTCTCATCGTGCAATGTATCATAGTTCGCTTGCGGTACCGAATTTATTTGGGTGGATCCAAGAGACATGCAGCGGGCTGAGGGGATGGGGGTGTGGCCTCCTCACTTGCGCAAGTCTTGGGGTGTGTACCTTACCTCCGCTTAGCTAGGGAACGAGAGAACTACTTAACAGATTTAGATTGGGTTTTTTTCTATAATTTGCTTGAACATCCGGTTGATTTTGTGACTTCTCTCATCGTGCTATGTATCATAGTTCGCTTGTGGTACCAATTTTATTTGCGCAAATCTGAGAGACACGCAGCAGGCTGAGGGGATGGGGGCGGGGCCCTCCTCACTCACGCTCTTGCCTTGGGGCGTGTACCTTACCTCCGCTTAACTAGCAAACGAAAGAACTACTTCACGGATTTAGATTGAGTTTTTTTCTAGAATTTTCTTGAAAATTCCGGTTGAATCATAGTTTGCTTGCTGGAGTGATATATTCATGCTAATTTGAGACGGAGGCTGTGGGCTGAGGGGAAGGGGAAGCATGGCGTGGGGAGTGAGGAGCCGGGCAGGGCCCTCCTCACTGTCCCTGTTACACTAATACGTGGTCTGAGCCGCGGGTCATGGCCAGTATATTTTAAAGGTGCAAGCCCATTGCTTGGATTTCGAAAGCATACATTAAATTTGGAGACAAGTCCATGGAGAATCCTCATAAAAACTGTGCAAAGTATCACTGGAGGGATGGAGGGAGTTGAGCTACCGTTTTTGTTTGATCAGCAAATTACACAGGCGAGGCGACACACACCTGGGGCCTCATGTAAAACGGCGTGCGTAAAACTCGCACTATAACATGGCGTAAGCACAAAAGCCGAAAAGTTGGAGTACGCACAGATTCCTGCATCTGGATTTTTCTGTGCGTACTCCAACTCCCACGTTCTTCTGCTTCATAAATCCCGATCAGCGTGAAAACTAACGCTCGTGCACGCGCTTTATGTAACGCCCCAACTCCTCCCAGAATTACGCCTCTTTGAATATGCAAATGAATATAAATCACCCTTAAACTCAGCCTTCTGTGAAAAGACAATGGGAAAAGTACGGGGGAAAATATAAGAATTTCAACGAATACCAAGTGGAGGCAAAGGAAAAACATACTATTTGTTCAAATAAGCCGTGATATAATCAACAAAAGGAAGTTGATCGAGTGACATAGCGTGTTGGAGAAACTTGAAAGCTCGCGTTCACAAAATCGCACAGTGCCAGAAATAAGAAAGAAGTCACATATCAAAGTCGACGTGAAAAGGTGAGTTGTAAGCCCACTGTCTGAGTGTCATATGAAAGCTTATTAGGGTACAGAGAAAAAAAGGCACACAGTGGGGAAAAAGCACGAAATGTCAACTTCAATCTCGACATTTCCACTTTAATCACGTAGTTTAATTTGTCATTAAAATCGTTTAATTAACCAGTTTCTCAAATCACATCGTAACTAAAGTAGCACGTTAAATGCTTTGTTTTGTATTTGATCTTCTTTGTGCTCTATGTGTGTGAATCACTACTTGCTTCTTAAACCGGCTCTCTTCCTCCAACTGGACACAGAGTCCATTACATTCGTGATATTACAGCTCTCTGAATAACTCAAATACTGAGATGTATACGTGATGTCATTTTCATGATGATAGGAGTTAAAGCATGTTATTAAACATGAGTTTCACGGTGCAAGTGTGCGACCTTCAATGAAATTATTTATTGCAGCAGCACTCAGGGGCGGCTCTTTGTCCAATAGAGAAAGTCCAACGTCAATATGTTATCTTATGCATGGTGGATCGCCACACAATCAGCTCAGTAATAGACGTTAAGCCATCTGTAAGCTTAGAGCGCTGATTCTTCAAAATGCTAAAGGAACATTGAAATATCTTCGTAGTACATGTTTAATTATTCTATCCTTCACGCCAGTCCCAGTGAAGAATTTAGATTATTTAAATGAAGTTAAAGTTTTATCTGTAAAATATAATAAACATATTTTGCTGCATTTCATCTTAAAAATGACATCATCATCATATGTAAATATGCGCTTAATAAAGTGGTGCAAGTTGTATAATATTATAACTATAGTGCAAGTTTACAGTGGGGTTATTGTACTTATAAGTCGTAACAGTTCTACAAGGAGCAATTGATTGATTGCGTTTAAAGTTCTTGGGATGAAACTGTTTCTGAACCGCGAGGTCCGTACAGGAAAGGCTTTGAAACGTTTTGCAGTGGCTGAGACAGCGTGTGCTTAATGCTGTATACCAATAATTCTCTTTCCGATCAGCTGCTGCTGTGATTCACACTCAGATACAGTGATATAAATACTCCGAGTCGTGCAGTGAGAGTAATATGGAAAAAGATGATCCGCTGTGGCAACTCCTAACGGGAGGAGCTGAAAGAAGACGAAGAAGAAGAAGAAGGTGCAGTGAGAGTAACAACGTTAAAGCAGTTATGGTATTTGGAATAGTTTGACCATTCCGTGGCCCATTATATCGTTACTGGTTAATTACAATCAGATGCATTACACTAATAAACAATATGCGGTTAGTTTCAGTGTAAATAAAGAGTAACCACACAGGAACAGTAGCACTGCTTTGACGCTGGGTGCCGCCAGTCTGCAAAACCGAGCGGAGAACTTGCATACGACAAGACATGAGGTACCGTGGAAAAGTGCGTGGCTTTACACCAAGTGTAGGTTTTATACATCGCGATTTGAACGTTGAAAAGTTCTTACGCAACATTTCTGTGCGTACGCACCGTTTATACATGAGGCCCCCGGAATTTGGTGTCCTCCATGAGCTTGCTGTTGGTCCATACTCTCTTTGTCAGTCATGAAGAGTTTGTAGCTGCCTTTCCGATGGGCTCGTTGATCTCACCCTTGAGTGACAGGTTGTCCAAGATGGTTGAGCCCAAGTATGTGAACTCATGGGAGACTTCCAGCTCATAGTTATTGAAACCAATGGAAGGGTCAAGATTGACATCTTTGCCCATCACCTGCATCTTCTAGAGGTTGATGGTGAAGTCAGACGTCTTTTAGGGTTTCCATGAAGCAGGTCATGAGTGCTCGCAGCTCCTACCGAATGTACGTGTGAGGAGACAACTATGTCATCATTAAACAGGACTGTGTCGCATGTGTACCTTGGTGTTTGCTCGAAGCCATCACAGTGTCATGAGGTTCCTGTCTGATCTTGAAACTTTTTGACATTCATGTTGCTATGTAAGCTGATGCGACAAGTTTCTGGCAGATTCACTTTTTATCAGTAATACGCTGGATTAAGATGGTGGCTAAAGATGGCAAAACAAACTTTTCACTGTGGCTACCCCATGGAGTGCACAGCTCAGTTTAGCTGAAGTCTTCTTGTGAATAATTTACGATGTGTCTTTGCATGAATTTGAAGACTTCCTTTGGATTTGGGGAGCAGATTAGAATTCAGCTTAGCTGGCTGGGCGCATGGGGGTGGCGATTCTTTAAGTGTCTAGTTACAAAAGAGCTCCTCCTCTGTCATATCATTTCTTATGACAAGTCAGAAATTTCATTTTAATATTTGCACAAAGTAATTTAGGGGTGGAAAAAATTATATAAATGGAAAAAGGGGGTCCGAAAAAAGATATGATTTTTGGGAGTTTGTTTTACATTCTTTATTAATGGCCCCCCTTTGTCCCGTTCTCCGTGATCTGTGCATCCTGATAAATACTTTTTTAGCAAGAATATTGTAATGAATGGGCACACGTGATGAAGATGGTGTTGCCATAGAGACAGTAACTAAGGAACATCCACCCGCTTTCTAAATCAGCTGCAGAAAAACTTAAAAGAAAACATGTTTGGTGTAACAGAATTAAAATGCAATCAATACCATCAAAGCAAAGCACATCTTAGACAGAGCATAATTATTCTTACGGCTCATAGAGATTTACAGTATTCTCAGATTTATGCTCTCATTTCACCATTAGAGCGTCATTTACATGTTCCTGTTTTCTTTCAGATTCGATGCTTTCTTAAGATAATCACGGCAAAATGACAGGGAGAGAATGCCGGCATTAATCATTTCTGAGCAAATTATTTGCTCACTTTTAAATGTCCATGGTGTCCACCCTCATGAAAATGAAAGATATTAAAATATACTGAAAAACCCATAGAAACATACCATAAATAACACCATGACAAAGTATTCAGACGCCGTCACTTTTGTCACATTTTGTCACGTTGCGGCCTTGTGCTATAATCATTCAGATTTATTTTTCTTTCATCAAGCAACAC
Organism: Polypterus senegalus; assembly: GCF_016835505.1. Taxonomy (NCBI): domain Eukaryota; kingdom Metazoa; phylum Chordata; class Cladistia; order Polypteriformes; family Polypteridae; genus Polypterus; species Polypterus senegalus. Next base: position 11,221,167 of record NC_053169.1, read on the forward strand.
TCGATAACTTAAAGTGAAAACAGAAATTTACAAATTTTTGCAAATTTATTTAAAAAAAAAGAAAAGAAAAATCCGAATGTCACAAGTTTTACTGCCATTGCACTGTGCGTGACAGCAACTCAACAAGAAAATCAGCAGCCATCCCACCTGCACTTCAGAAGAGGTCATCCACCTGAAGCTAAGCATGTTGGGGTCCGGCCAGTACTGGTGTTGGTGTGTTGGTGAGGCCAGCAGGGGACGCATACCCTGAGGTCTGAATGGGTGTGGATCTCAAAGCGCCAGTGCAGTGACGGGGACACTTGTGCAGTAAAAATGGCGCCGTCCTTCAGATGACAATTAAAATTAAGGTCCTGCTTCTCTGTGGTCATAAAAGATCCCTGGGCATCCTTTGTACAGAATAGGGGGCATTCCGACATCCTGGCTACATTGCTTTCCATGGCCTACTCATTCTGGCCCCCTAATCATCCCTTGTCTCTAACTGGCTCTCACCCCTATCACCCCTCAATGTGCGGCAAGCATACGAGTGCAATAATGGCTGCCGTCGCATCATTTAGGTGGGTGCTACACATTGGTGGTGGTTGAAGTGTTTCCCCTCTGTCTATGTGAAGTGCGCTTTGAGTACCCAGAAATGGGCTGCATAAATGTAATTAATTAATTAACAAAGTCGGTTCGTGACTGGTGAGTGATCCGGACGTGTGGGACTGAAACATTTTTCATGTCAGCGAGCGCCAGCACAAAGCCCAGATCCAGACCCCTGCAGGCTTCTGCGTGACTTTGCTCCGTAACAGAGAGCTGATCATACTGTTAACAATGCGGCGTGCGGACACCCAGTCGTTTAATGTAGTGAGGGTTTTGCTACTCTTGCTTTTGCTCGTTTCACTGAGCTTTGGCTAACAGGCCCCTTGATGTCAATAGTGTCACACCTGGCCGGTGGTCTTCAAATGAGAGAGACTGTAAAGCTACTGTATGACTTACAGTAATGTTAAAATTAATAAGTTAGACAATGTATACAAATGGCATAACATTTAGCCACGTTTGGTGACTAAGTTGACTGAAATAAAAGTTGGAGCTTTTCACGTTGTTCATTTACTTCAGTTATTGCCAGTTATTGCGGAAGAGTATTAGGGCCACACAGAAAAAAAAATAATAATAACGGCACAGTGAGAAAAAAAACCTACTTTTATCATACAAATGATATCAAGTATAAATCTTGGTATTCTAAATGTTCAGACAGCTACAATATCATGAATTTCATGTACAGTATTCTATGCGGCAATAGTGATGGGAAGTTCGGATCATTTGACCGACTCGGACCTTTGAGTCTCGTTCAGCAAAATGAACGAATCATTTTTCGAGTCATTTCGTTCAATTCTCTTTCCGGCTCAGACTGCATAGGTTAAGCTTATGGGGCTGTCACGTGATGAACGAATGACTCGAACCCGAAGACTCGAGAGATGAACTAATCAATTCTGTTTCCGGCTCAGACTGAGTTGGTTAAGCTTATGGGGCTGTCACGTGATGAACGAATGACTCGAAAAACCCGAACGACTCGAAACAGGTGAATCAATTCCAATACAGAAACTATAGGAAGTTGCGCAAATGCGCAACTGAATGAATCACTCCCACGAGACGACTCGTTCTTCCTGAGTCACATTAAAGATTTGTTCAAAATGAACGAATCGTTCAAAAACGACCCATCACTATGCGGCGATCGCAGCTCCTGATCAATGGATGAGTCTGGGATTTCTTACAACAAAAAGCATTTAATGGGCTACTTTGGTTACAATGGGCTTTGAGAAACCTTAGCAAATTAAACATTCATTTTAAGATTAAGTTTACAAAGTTCTACTTTAATTATTAAATAAACTACGAGATTAAAATCGAAATTTTGAAATTAAAATTGAAGTTACATCCTTAATGACAAAATAAACTTCGAGATTAAAGTCAAAATTTGAGATTAAAATTGAAATTACGTCCTTAATGACAAAATAAACTTTAAGCTAAAGTTTAAACTAAAGATTAAAGTTGAAATTTTGCCTTTAATCACAAAATATACTACGAGATTAAAGTGGAAATTTTGAAATTAAAATCGAACGTATGACCTTAATGACGAAACAAACTATAATAGTGGACATTTTGAGATTAAAGTAGAAATTTCATCTTTAACGACAATATAAACAATGAGATTAAAATGGAAATATCAAGATAAAAGTCGTTTTTAATGACAAAATAAACAAAATTAAACTCTAAATTCTGAGTTATTACGTTTTCGTTTATTAGTTTTGTACCAATGAGTCATGTCCAAAAGTAACAGCAATAATAGAATGTGTTAGTAGACTCCATTAAATGTGTGCTTTTTAACAGCTAAAGGCGGAATACAAAGGCTTGTGGTGGCTCAGTGGCCTTCATACACAACAGATTGCAATTCAACTGATGGAAAATAACATTGACTGATGCGTTTTAATGGTGAGGGGCCTGTCACTAATTGCTGTTCAATTTTCTTAAACATAACATTTTGAAAGCATACCCAATAGAGTCGTATACAGTAATTAGCAATTGAAAAATATCTGTTAATACAAAATGACCAATACTAGCATAAAATCAGTATCAGTTTAACTTATGAAAGAAAAAAAGAATGTGAAGTAAGTCCCCCATGCAGCCATTAATATTAGATAAAACACAGTAAAATTATATAAATAAGTAAGAACTAGGAAAGGAACTGATTTATTGTATAATGGGAAAACAAATGGGCAAGAAGATCAGGGGTGTCCTGCGATTGTTTGTGTGTATCTGTGACTGAAAGATCAGGGTCTGGGCGCTAGAGATCAGGTGCTAAGCCACCAAAGCCCCCCAGCTTCTGTCGTCGCTGTCCATTTCTAAACCCGCTCTGTGTTTATTGCACCTTTCCTATGTAATCAGTTAGTTCAAACACCATTTACCTGCAGGTTGATAATGTCAATATTTACAATAATAATCGACTTAAATTTCCTCAGGATCAATAATCTATCTATCTATCTATCTATCTATCTATCTATCTATCTGTCTATCATATAGACATATATTTCTGTCCCCCCTGGCCATTGAACCTTACTCTTATTTGATGTTAATTAATGTTGATTTATTTTGTTTTATAATTGTGTCTTTCATTTTTCTATTCTTTAATATGTAAAGCACTTTGAGCTACTGTTTGTATGAAAATGTGCTATATAAATAAATGTTGTTGTTGTTATCATATAGTGCATTTCCTATCTATCTACTGTCACACACGTGAGTAGGAGTCAACTAAAAGGCCTGAATAATGGCAATTCCAACGATAAACAGGGGGCGGCGGGGTGCACTAACTGTCTTACTTGATCCCTTGCAGACCATTATCGGGAAATCCCACAGGGTTCAGGAGCCACTGATGATGTCACTTCTGGTCCCACCTCCAATGATGCCACTTCCGGATCCAATGACATCACTTCCTACACTGGCCTTTAAAGCCGCCATCTTGACTTTCTATCTATCTATCTATCTATCTATCTATCTATCTATCTATCTATCTATCTATCTATCTATCTATCTATCTATCACATAGTGCCTTTAATATCTATCTATCTATCTATCTAATTTCCATTTATTTCCGGAGAAGTGAACTTTGTGTCCTCTATTATTTAACTTACCTAAAGCACCAGGGGCCTCATGTATAAACGGTGCGTACGCACAGAAATGTTGCATAAGAACTTTTCCACGTTCAAATCGCGATGTATAAAACCTACACTTTGGCGTAAAGCCACGCACTTTTCCACGGTACCTCATACCTTGTCGTACAAGTTCTCCGCTCGGTTTTGCAGACTGGCGGCACCCAGCGTTAAAGCAGTGCTACTGTTCCTGTGTGATTACTCCTTATTTTCATGACGCGGCTTTATAAATACACGAAACTAACTGCATATTGTTTATTAGTGTAACGCATCTGATTGTAATTAACTCGTAACAATATAATGGTCAAGGGAACAGCCATAGTAGTCCAAATACCAGAACTGCTTTAGCGTTGTTACTCTCACTTCTTCTTCTTCTTCTTCTTTCAGCTCCTCCCGTTAGGAGTTGCCACAGCTGATCATCTTTTTCCATATTTCTCTCACTGCACGACTCGGAGTATTTATATCACTGTATCTGAGTGTGAATCACAGCAGCAGCTGATCGGAAAGAGAATTATATACAGCTTCATGGACGCGCTGTCTCAGCCACTGCAGAACGTTTTAAAGCAATTCCTGTAGGGACCTCGCGGCTCAGAAACAGTTTCATCCCAAGAACTTTAAATGCACTCAATCAATTGCTCCTTGTAGAACTGTTAGGACTTATAAGTACAATCACCTCACTGTAAACTTGCACTAATTATAATATCGCACAACCTGAGCCACTTTATAAAGCGCGTATTTACATATGATGACGATATCATTTTTAAGATGAAATGCAGCAAAATATGTTTATTAAATTATACAGATAAAACTTTAACTTCATTTAAATAATCTATATTCTTCACTGGGAGTGTCGTTAAGGATAGAATAATTAAACATGTACTACAAAGATATTTCAATGTTCTTCAAACGTTTTGAAGAATCGGCGCTAAGCTTACAGATGGCTTAACGTCTATTACAGAGCTGATTGTGTGGCGATCGGTTACTTTTGGAAAGAAAAGCACTGACTGCAGTGACGGCTACGCCAATATATATTGAATATAAAACAGAAAGAGAAAATAACAACACAGCTAAAAACGCAGCAACAAATTTCAGCAAAAGTTAAATGCTTGTGTCATGAGCACGAGGCGGCTATGCAGTGTCTGCAACGGACGTGGCCATCCACCGTGCATAAGCTACCTTACTGACAGGCGGGCGAAGGAGCCACCGATTCTTCCAATGCCCAGTACCACCACAAGCCTAGAGCCGCCCTGAGTACTGCTGCAATAAATTATTTCATCGAAGTGAAACATGTTTAATAACGTGCTTTAACTCCTATCATCATGAAAATGACATCACGTATACATCTCAGTATTTTAGTTATTCAGAGAGCTGTAATATCACGAATGTCATGGATTCTGTGTCCAGTTGGAGGAAGAGAGCCGGTTTAAGAAGCAAGTAGTGATTCACACACATAGAGCACATAGAAGATCAAATACAAAACAAAGCATTTAACGTGCTACTTTAATTACGATGTGATTTGAGAAACTGGTTAATTAAACGATTTTAAGATGAAGTTTATGATGTTCTACTTTAATGACAAAATAAACTACGTGATTAAAGTGGAAATGTCGAGATTGAAGTTGACATTTCGTGCTTTTTCCCCACTGTGTGCCTTTTTTCTCTGTACCCTAATAAGCTTTCATATGACACTCAGACAGTGGGCTACAACTCGCCTTTTCACAGCGACTTTGATATGTGACTTCTTTTTTATTTCCGGCACTGTGCGATTTTGTGAATGTGAGCTTTCAAGTTTCTCCAACACGCTATGTCACTCGATCAACTTCATTTTGTTGATTATACCACAGTTTATTTGAACCAATAGTATTTTTTCCTTTGCCTCCACTTGGTGTTCGCTGAAATTCTTATATTTTCCCCGTGCTTTTCCTATTGTCTTTTCACAGAAGGCTGCGCTTAAGGGCGATTTATATTGATTTGCATATTCAAAGAGGCGTAATTCTGGGAGGAGTAGTGGCGTTACATAATGCGCGTGCACGAGCGTTAGTTTTCAGGCTGATCGGGATTTATGTAGCGGAAGAACGTGGAAGTTGGAGTACGCACAGATTCCTGCATCTGGATTTTTCTGTGCGTAAGCACATTTCGGCTTTTGTGCTTACGCCATGTTATAGTGCGAGTTCTACGCACGGCGTTATACATGAGGCCCCAGAAGAGGGCGCTGTGGTGCATGTGTGCTCTGCTCGGCATCTGACTCACTTGCACCGGGCATTCGTACGGCTGTCAGATAAGTACAAGAGGAAAAAAATCTACAAAATATGTAAGTTCAACAGACCCCTCTCCAGGTAAAATTGAAACCGTAAACTTATTCCTAGTTGAAGTTGCACCGAATGTTTCCAAAATTTGCCAATGCATTTCAATGGGAAATTTTGAAATTTCAAAACTTTGCACAGTGCAGTCTTTTTAAGAAGTTTGAATGAAAATTGAACCGTGTCAAAGAAGTTTTTGAAGAATAAGTGTGCCACATCTCAACAAAACTGGTCCATGGGTGGGGCCAAGTTGTTTAATGTGGACAGACAGACAGACAGAAGTGGCTATGACAATAGGTGCTTTGTGCATTACATGCAAACATACCTAAAAATGACATACAAAAAATTTAAATCCCGATTTACGTATTCCTTAGGAAACAGGACACAGAACTGAAATGCCACACTTGAAGGGCAAATCGTGCACAGTCTGGAGTACCACAGTAGATGGCACACAAAAGTAAATACGGGAGAGTGTAATCAGAAAGGGTTTTTAGTAACATATAGAGAGTGACTGATATAAGTGGATGATTCTGTAATGAATGTGAATTGCTGTTAATAATTATAGACTTTTATCAATAGTCTTTTGTAATGGACCATGCATAATGGTTTTTAGCACATAACCCAAGACTAAGCAATTTTTTTCTCCACGCTTGCAATTCATCTTCCCCATTTTCAATTTATTTCTACAGTTTGACAGTATATGAAGTAATTCTTTCTTTAATGACTCGGTGATTGCAGAATGCAGTGTTTGAGTCTTTCATGGAATTCTAATAGCAACACTCGGGCTGTTTTAGATTAACACAAACAAAGCCTTGCTAAATAGACTTAAAAATTGCTTTTCCTAGAGAAGTATAAAATTCAATATGTTCCAGCTCTTAATGGTTCCTCAAAAGAACAGTAGATTCAGCCTACTTTGCTCATTGATGTTGTGTGACACCAACCAAAGTATCAAGGGTAAGAAAGTTCATTCATGTGGGTGTTTGTGCTTGTCATTCCTTGCTTTTGGAAAGAAGGCTTGTTGTGGGATCCAAAATCTGTACATTTTGGTTTATATTTCCATTATATTTTGTTCTAGACAAGACAACAGATGAACTACATTCAGGACAAATCAAAGCAAATCCTCTTCCCAGTTGTACCTCACTTTTAAAACAGCTGTTCCAACAAAGAAAGGAAGACATGCTGGTGGCTCAGGCTATCAATGACTTTATAACCTGAGAAAGGATGGACATCTAATTATTTTACAACCTGGGAAAGGAAGACCTGCCGACACCTCAGACAACATCAAAAACAAGTTTTATTATTTGGGGAAACGGACAGCGAATTCATTCATCATATTGACAGCCAGCCAACCAGAATAATCTAACAATCACATCTTGCAAAATCCCCCGGTAGAATTTTAGAATAAATATGCCTCGTCTGAAGAGCGACTAGGAGGGAGGAAGAAGAAGGCACAAAAACGTCAGAAGAGAACAAAGCAACAGCAACGTGCGGCTCTTTCCATCTGACCATCAGAAAAGCATCTCAAGAACAACTACGAGTGCTAGATCACAAGCCGCCTGTGACATTCTTCCTTGTCATCTCTATAAGGTGGTCCAGATCTAATTATGCAATTTTCATTACGCTGTAACTTATTAAGTTTATTACATAGAAAATCACCCGAAAAATCCCGGACCATCGAGGAAGTGTGCAAACTAACGACATGAAGATGAAGAATCGTCTTTGCGCCGAACTGGAATCGTCCCCGCATAAATCAAAGTCATCCAGATGATCTGGATCTGCATAATTAGATCTGGACCACTATGTACTTTTTCGTAAACTTTTTCTAAAGTCTATATATATATATATACACGCATTTCATTATCAGTTCTATTTTCTATTATCCTTTGTTCCAGTGGTATTATTATTATTCCTGTAATAAATACCATGCTGCTTTTAACTTTCTATGCTTTGTCTTCATTTCTAGAGTAATTGAAGTAATAAGGTAGATTTCTTTGAGCACCTGGTGCAGCCGGAGGTTTGCCATACATTCTGTGCTGCGAGGTTTATTAAGGCTGAGGGTGAGAGCTTCACCCAAAAGTAGGGAACAGGACGTAAAGTAAGGCACTCTGGGCTGATAAATGGCCGATAGTCAAGGATGCTGAGCCTTTGTATGTTTAAATGTATTCTTGGTGGCCAAAAGTAATATTTAGGTCTGAGGTATCATTGAAACATTGTATGTTGTTCATGCCGATAATAAGTAAGTCTCTTTAAGTGTAGGGAGAGTGACAGGCTGTGTTATTAATAAGGCCCTTGTGTGGTTTAAAGTGCCAGAGGTTAACCAGTTGTGTGTTTTGTCATTCATGGAGCACTGTTGTGGTTAGGGTCAGTGTGTATGTTAATCTCATGTCCTAGGAGAGTGAGAAGTTGTGTTATTCTTAAGGCTCTTGTGTGGTTTAAATTGCTAGTGATACATCAGCTGTTTATTTGTCATTCACAGGGCACTGTTGAGTTTTTGTGTGTATGCATATAGCTATTTATGTGTGTGTTAATCTTAAAGTGGAACAGTAGACCAACCTGATAATGAACTTGATGAGTACACTTATCCTTGAAGAAAACAGGTAAAAGGTAAGTAGAGGGAAATACTAAGATAGTACATGGCTTCAAAGAGACCTAAGATTGCCTGGGTTGCTGTGATCACAGGGGCTTTAGTGAGCAGTCATTGCATACATTCACTGGGCCTGAAAGTCTCTGCCTTGGTCTGTATGTAAGGCTCTAGCCATCTTGAAGTTCAAGATCTACCACCACCCTAGGAAAACAGCTAACCCTGGGCCGCTGCACGATCAGAATATTGCTAGTGAAACACAGGGTATTATCGAAATCCATCATCGCTCGTCCTTATGACCCACTCACCATACACCTCACATCGGCCAAAGATCATAAGCATTAAAGGAATGGAAGGAAAAAAAAAAGAAAAAGGTGTATTTACATATTAACAAACAAGAATGTTTAAGTAATTCCTCCCAAAAAGACAAGTACATAACAAGAATCAAAGACAAACTTTTACAGATGAGGGTGCGAGATGTTCTCGCCTGAGATAACCCGGTTTCCTGTCCTTACAGTTCATGAGCAAAGTGAAGTGCTGGAAGCCCCACGGAGTACGCCAGCAGCCGATGCCAATAACAAAAATGTTTTGTCCTACCAGACTCAAAGGTCGATCAATCCGGTGAAACCAAAAAAAAAAGTTTGTCTTCAGAGACGTGTCTCCCTCGTATTGCAGGTGGGTTCTTGGCACTACCTCGCTGCTGCTTCTTGCTCCACCGCTCGATGTCTCTCTCTGTCTCTCTCTGTCTCTCCCCCTTCTTTTCCGGTTAAATCGTCTTCAACCCCAACCGTCCTGAACACGCTGTGTCTTCCCCTTAAAAGTGTATTTCCCCATTTTTTTGGGGGGGAACCCTCAGAAACCCATTTCCTGGTGTACACCCTAAGGAGATGCAAACTGACTACGGGATGATAGTACATGTACATGTGGCACCCGCTACAAAGAGTCACTGTTTCTGTTTTTGTCATTCCTGTCGCTTATGGACAATTACTTTTTTTTTTTTTTGACACTTTCAGTCTTGATTTGGGTTATGTGATCCTCAAAAATTGAATCTTGATTGTGAGTGTGGATTACTTGGTCTCTTCTTCGACATATCCTGTGATTCCTCAGCTTCAGTCACTCTTTCAGTAGCCTCACTGCGATAGTTGTGATTTTCAAATAAGAATGCACAGCAGGAGACACCTCACTAAAAAATTTAAAGTCAGCTGTACCAGGCTCCGCCCACAGGACGTCTTCCTAAAATTTGCCCCCCACTCCCCGTTTCCTCCACAAAGGGGGTGCCACTGAGTCCCAAACCACAGACACAATATCACTCAGCACTGTATATATAGACTTCCCAATTCCACATCAGCCAGCTGCTACACTTCCAGCGCTGATATTGAAACAGACGAGCTAGAGCATTTTTCATCCGATCGCTTCAAGACATGCACAGACTGATGGTAAATGATGTTAGTTGCTTCAAGATGTGCCCAGAATGTCGGTAAATGACGTAAGTCACATTATTCAAACATTGTGCCAAACATCATGAGCTAAAAAGGAGAAGGGCTTCAAACTGTAAGTTTTAAACTACATCCACAATTATGAAGCTAAGATCCGGACGTATTACAAACTTGGGTCTACTATGAACTTACATGGGACAAATGCATGATGACATTGGGCTTCTTTAACAAACAAAAAAAAAAAACCAGAATTTCAATAATTAGGCATCAAACTTTATTCAGGCACAGGTGAATATGTATGTAAGCTTAACACTGCAATAGCTGTCATTCCTAAACAGCTCATATGATATTTCTGTTAAACCCTTTGACTTAATGCTGAAATCCTACACTTCAATCACATCTTGAATTCTGCATTTCAAATTAACTGTGGAGGCGTACAGAGCCAAAAGTATGAAAATAGTGTCACTGTCCAATTACTTATGGACCTGACTGTAGGTCATCCAGAGCACTTCCAGGGCCATGGTTTGAAAAGGATGGAGCAACGGCTCATACGGCACAGAGATCCATGCAAGTTTTGCGGGAGATGTTTTCAGGGAAGCTGATCTCCCTGCGTGGCCAAGTCGGATGGCCTTCACGTTCATCTGATCTCACTCTGTGCGATTTCTTCTTGTGGGTCTATCTCAACTTGACGGTATACACACACCGACCTCAAAACCTTGAAGCCCTCAAGGACGCTACTCTCCACAAAATCACCACCATTCCCCTTGAAATGGCCGAACAAGTAATGTGAACGCTCAGAAATCATCTCGAAGAGCGTATTGTGAATGATGGACACCACCATGAAGACATCATTTTAAAATCACAGTGAAAAAAATCAATTTGGTATACCCTTTCTTATGTCGTAATGAAATTTATTTTATCTTATAGTGTTTTTGTAGAATAAATGTTTGGAATGTGGTACTTCTTTTTGGCTCATTCTGTCTTATATAGTGCCTCTCTATCTATCTATCTATCTATCTATCTATCTATCTATCTATCTATCTATCTATCTATCTATAGTTCCTTTCATCATCTATCTATCTATCTATCTATCTATCTATCTATAGTTCCTTTCATCATCTATCTATCTATCTAAGTGGCCCAATGTGGTGAGTGTGTGTCACGCTGTTTGTGATGGACTGGTTTCCGGTTTCTTTGTGGTGGCGGCCTGCGCCACCACCACCTACTCAAAGCATCATGAGGCACCAACATTGATGGACTGAAAGCCAGAAGTCTACGTGACCATCATCATCAAGTCCTTCAATGAAAACCCTAAATACAAAGAGGACTGTTTGACTTATGTTAGGTAGATTGCCCAGAGGGGACTGGGCGGTCTCTTGGTCTGGAACCCCTACAGATTTTATTTTTTCTCCAGCCTTTGGAGTTTTTTTTTTGTTTTTTCTGTCCACCCTGGCCGTCAGACCTTACTTACTCTATGTTAATTAATGTTGACTTATGTTTATCTTTTATTGTGTCTTCTATTTCTCTATTCATTTTGTAAAGCACTTTGAGCTACATTTTTTGTATGAATATGTGCTATATAAATAAATGTTTTGATTGATTGATTGATTGGTGTCCTCACTCAGGGTTGGTTTTCACCTTATGCTTGACACTAGTGAGATTGACTAGTGTTTTTCAACCACTGGGTTGTAACACAGTTTTGGGTCACAGGCTGCCATCAGTGGGTTGTGGTGGGCTGCAAGTGTGTTTCAGTGGGTCGCCCAAGTGATCACCGGTGCTATGTGATATTTATCCTCATTTGTACCTGTGGATATTTCATGAATGAACACCTCCACCCCTGCTCTTCCATTCACACTCGATTCACTAACGGGATCCCCCCGCCCTTACACTAATGCATTCAGTTCACCAGAAGGGGTCATCAATACACTTAAAAAGGTTAAAATGGCTTGAAAAACAGTGAGCCAGACCCCGGGAGCCCAACAATCCCAAACTGAACTAAGTTACTTTAATATCTAATGTATGGTCGGAGCCATCAGCCTTCTCTTACGGACAGACGTCTCATCCGCTCTTCTTCCTCAGTTGCACCGGTGGCTCCTTCTCTGCCCAAACCTCAAACGTATAAGCGGGACAGAAAATGGCTTTTCAGATTAATTCATTAATATTTGTGATAGGCTGATAATTACTGTCATATACTTTAATTCAAGAAAGCCTGAGAAAGAACCCTTCATTGATCTCAGAAATGATTTGTTTAGTGAAGGTGAAAAGTAATCTATTATTTCGTTTCAATAGGTTTAACTCACTCTGATAAGAAATATAACCTGTAATTTTCATTGTTTCAGTCGTCGCGACGGTGAGACATTTTTTTTCCATGAGGCATTCCAGCGCTTATTTCCCCTTAGCGCACAGGCCTTTCTCAAAGGTCACCATGCAAGACCATTATGTCTGCATAATTACAACTACAAAAAGTGAAATCCATAATTAATATAACACCTTTAAGACAAATCCTTATCTTATTGCGCTGGTAAAATTCTTCATCTCCATCCAAATTTAGTTCATTAATTGTGTTTGCAGCAGTTGAATATTTTATTATTAATTAGAGCAGAAACGATCTGCCAGTTTCAATGAAGTGTTTTCGATTGCATTTTGTTTCTGTGCTGAAAAACAGGTTTGGGTTCAACTTGAGAAGACAATGCAAAGCAGAAGTCACAGCTGACTACAATAGGATTTGTTTTTTCAGAGAAATTACTAACACAGTTATGTTAAAATATTTATCTTATTATACTCCATTACAATATTGTATACTGGAAGGCAAACCCTCCCATTCACATATGGAATGCTTGACTGGTGACTTACAGATTCATGAATGTTAATATCGGGGCCAGTGCCAGCATTGTTGCTGTCCTCAGTGAAGCGGTAAATGGAACTGGGCACCCAAAACCAATGGTCCGACCCCCACCCTAACTGTAGGACCCTCTATGTGACGTAACAATTATAACCCCCAACACCATTTGATACACTATTACCTCTATAACATTTAGTGCGTAATCTGACAGTTTAAATGGAAGAATTACTGACTTATACATTCACATGGACAGGATATCATGACTCAGCCGGAACAGGGAAGGCAGGGGGGGTCCAGTTCGGCGGCCTTAAAATCTCCTCACTGCTTTTCTGCAGATGACATGGTTCTGTTGGCACTCATTGGTACAGTAGTGTGAAGCGTTGTGGATGAGGATCGGCACCCTCCATATCTGAGGCCATGAAAAGATGGACAGTGTTCTCCGAGTGGGAGGCGTGTTACTGCCTCAAGTGGAGGAGTTTATGTACTTCGGGTTGTGTTATCGTCTGTTTACCCCTTACACTTGTCAAGTTTGTTATTGGATTTGTCAACTCCCACACCCTGAATAATAACACACACATACATAGATAAACACACACTCAGACCCTAACCACAACAGTGCCCTACGAATGACACACGCACACAGCTGGCTGGCTAACTTCTAGCAATTTAAACCACACAAGTGCTATAAGAATAACACAGCTTGTGACTCTCTCAGCACTTCAAGGGACTTACTTATTATCGGCACAAACAACTTTTGATGGTTTAAATAGATCTCAGACCTAACTAAAAGGAATATATTTAAACATACAAAGGCTCAGCATCCTTGACTATCGGCCATTTATCAGCCAAAAATGTCTTACTTGACATCCTGTTCCCTACTATTGAGTGGAGCTCTCACCCTCAGCCTTAATAAACCTCACACCACAGAGTGTATGGCAAACCTCTGGCTGCACCAGGTGCTCAAAGAAATCTACCTTATTACTTTGATCACTCTAGACATTAAGACACAGCATAGAAAGATGAAAACAAGATAATATTTATTAAAGAACAATAATAAGTAATAGAAAATAATCTTTATAGTAAAGTCAGGATAAAATAGTCTTAAAAAAGTAAAGAATCAGTGTTGTCAAGGATGAATGTCCCAGGGCGGCATTTGATTTAGCAATTGATGTTCATGAAAATGCTATTAACTGATGATCGGATGAAAACTGGCCACACGTGTCTTTGTTTTCTATTCTGATGAAACTCTTCTGTTGTAGCGGTTTCTCTTCTGACGTTGCTTTCAAACGAGGAATATTTATTCTAAAATTTCATGCCGTGGTTCACAATAAATAATTGTTGCATGCACCTGATTGGCTGGCTGTCAATATGATGGATGAATTTTGCTCAAACACACCAAGGATTGGCAATGCACCTAACCTGCATGTCTTTGGACTGTGAGACGAAACCCACACAGACACGGGGAGAACGTGCAAACTCCACGCAAGGAGGACCTGGGAAGTGAACCCAGGTCTCCTAACTGCAAGGTAGCAGCGCAACCACTGCGCCACTGTGCCACCCTATTGAAATTTAGATTTCATTAAAATGGAATTCGTTAAACACCATGTTGTTTGTTCGGTCCAACAAAAAGTACGGTAAGCCCCCCTACGTTTGAATGAGTTCTGCTCCAGGATAGTGCATTCGCTAGTCCAATTTGTTCATAAGTCCAGCAAAGTTAGCAATGAACACAATGCATCCCTCAACTCCTATTGAAAATGTCCAATAATGGAGAAGGTTACGCGCCGCCATGATTATTTCATTAATTTTTCATTTACTGGACATGCACGTTTTCATCTTTGAAAGTTCATAACTTGAAGGTTTACAACTTTTTATCTGTCTGATAATTTTAGCTGATTATTATTATTGTGTTTATTCTGGTTTTATTGTACTGTAATATTTTATTAATTTTATGACTATTGTTATTAATGTTGCCCTGCGGTGGGCTGGCGCCCAGCCCGGGGTTTGTTTCCTACCTTGCGCCCTGTGTTGGCTGGGATTGGCTCCAGCAGACCCCCGTGACCCTGTATTTAGGATATAGCGGGTTGGATAATGGATGGATGGATGTTATTAATGTGCTCTGTAAGGTGTCCTTGTGTGCCTTGAAAGGCGCCTATAAATGAAATAAATCATTAGTATTATTATTACTGTATTCGTTATTCTTTAAATGTCGTTACTTCGGTATTCACTATAACAAGATTTGACCTGTAATCAGGTTAATGGGGATTTGGATAGTTCTTCGAGTCAGAGTGTTCATTAAGTGTATTAAGTGTATTTGTATTGTTTAAAAAAATGTCACACACCCCCCCCCAAAGTTTGGCACCTCTCGCTCACTTAAACGGTCGAGTTGGTCACATCAAAAGTACTGAGAACATTGGAATTACCAAAAAACGTGCGACGTCACATTGCTAAGGTATTGTGAGTCTCATAAGTATTTAACAGTGAAGCAGCGACCAAATGAAGGGCACCCACTAAGTAGACTCATTAATACGAGAGTCACATAAAAAGTAAAGAATCATCAAGACATACCTGAATTAAAATGTCAGCCGGTATTCAAAATTGTCAACTTGCTAGGGTACTGCAGATTTAAAACCAAATAAAGAGCACCCAGTATGTAGATTTATTATTATGAGAGTTGTACTTAAACTAATCAGCATATTGGAATTACCAAAAGATGCCCGACAGAATTGAAACGCATGGTGTTTTGATTTGTTGCTGTATTGTAAATCTGCTAAGTTCTTCAACTCCTAAGCAGCCAAACAGTAAACAGCCCTGGGTAAACAAATTTATTAATGTTAATATATATGAGGGTCGTACTAACAATAACAAGCCCACTGCAATTAGCACAAGACGCCTGCCAGTATTGTAATGTGTGGCCTTCTGATTTGTTGTGGGATCGTAAATTTGCTAAGTGCTTAACACCTAATCAGCAATTTAAATATACAGTTAATACAAAGATCATCCCGAACGAAGTACGCACATTATAACGACTGAATAATGCCTGACAGTATTGAAATATACAACATTATAACTTTGTAAAGGTACCATAAATTTGTATATAGCACATAATCAGCACTCTAATAACAAGTACCTGGTAAAGAGATTCATTATTGTTAATAGAAGCTTCCAACTAAAACAATATAAAATGAATGTATAAAAATAAAATCGAATGTCAGTCTGTCTGTCTGTCCATTCCCTTTGACCGATCTGTTGCTTTCTAAGACCATACGTTGGAACCCACAGTTTTAACCATTGGAGCCCCAGTGTGTGCTACAATTTGTACCGGTGGTTCACAGCAAGTATCACAAATCTAAACACTTTGACCAGTTTGGATCAAATTTGCAACATGTGCCCTCCAAGTCCATACAGACAAGACCCACATGATTTGAATTCAAAATGTTGACCCTAAGGGTCCTAGCGGGTTTTTGTTCTTCACCATGTACTACAGTTTGCATACCAGTGCCACCTGCTGGCTCACAGCAAGTATCACAGTTCTACACACTTAGACCAATTTGGACCAAATTTGCAACAAGTGCCCTCCAAGACCATATAGAGAAGACAGACATGCTTTTGAATCCAAAATGTTGACCCTAGGGGTCCTAGTGGGCTTTTGTTTTTCACAATGTACTACAGTTTGCACACCAGTGCCACCTGCTGGCTCAAAGCAAGTGAAAATGCATGGTAGTTTAACCAGGGGCAGATCTGCCATCAGGGCATTCTGGGTGCTTGATGACACGATTATCTGCAAATTGAATTGACCAGGGGCACCGGGGCACCCGGGACCCCCCCCCCCTGCACCAACTCGATGAAATGAGCCAAGACTTGCACAATTAAAATGAAAAGAGATAAATAGCATAAAGCATTAAACTAAATGGTGTGCCCACGCTGCATTGTTTAAAGTGCGTTAACCTCTCGGTTAAGGAGCTAAGTCACCCAGGGGCCTGTGAGGGTGGTCTTAATCCAGCCGTGATTATAACTTTCTTAATAATATGGTAAATGTGTTAAGTACTTAATAGCTAAGCAGCAACTTAATAAAGAGGACTGGATAAACAGAGTAATGTTAATAGGAGGTTAATGCCTAAAGTAATGAACACATCTGAATTCTAATGCAGATATCAGAACTTTGCTACAACATCATAATCTACTGTAGTTAACACCTAATTAGTAAATTAATAAAGCATTAGACATAACACAAGGTTCATACGAAAAGTAATAAGCATATTACCAAATAACACATGATAGTATTAAAATACACCGTTACCACAAGCCAGCAAAGATACCATAAACGTAGAAGGTCCTCATTCATAACGTCTTTAACTCCTCGTCAGTGACCAAACAAAGAGCGCCTGACAAACAGAATCCAATTTATTAACATCAGGGTCCCGCAAAAATAATGAGCCTCAAACCTGACTGCACTGTGGCAACAAACTTGAACATGAAATGCCTGACATTATCGAAATGCACGGGATTGCAGCTTTTATGATGTTGTAAATATTTGTTCAGTATGGTGGGTATTCAGACCCCTTCATTTTCTGCACACTGTAAGGTTTCTTTTTCAATGGATACATTTGACTTTTTCTGCCCATCAGTTACTGCACTTAATAGCCCATCATGACAAAGTGAAAGCATGTTGCCAGAAATTCAAAAACTGAAATCTGTCATTCATAGAAGTTTGCTGTGACCCTCTAAATCGTCACCTCCAGAGGAGCAGTCATTGGTCATCACTCACATGGCCGGCTGTGATGAAGGATGTCCACTTTGGACCTGATTTCTAACACAGATTCGAGACTCGTCTTCATTTACCGACTGTTATATACAGAAACCACATCCTCTTAGGGTGGCACGCTGGCGCAGTGGTAAGTGCTGCTGCCTCGCAGTAAGGAGGCCAGGGTTGGCATCTCAAGTACTCCCTGTAAGGAATTTTCCTGTTCTCTCCATGTCTGTGTGAATTTCCTCTGGGCACACTGTCCAAAGACATGCAGGGTTAGGAGAATTGGTGGCACAAACTTGGCCGTAGTCAGTATGTGTGGGTGGGTGTGTTCACTCTGGGATGGACTGGCACCCTGTCAAGGGTTTGTTCCTGCCTTGCACCCTTTGTTAGCTGGGGTGGGCTCCAGCACTCCCTGTGACCCTGGTCTGGATTAAACAGGTTAGAAAATGACATGACATGGCATGGCACATGCTTTTAGAACTCCCCCTGGTGGCCTTAAGGGCACTTTAGACAAGGAATCAAGTGTTTGTTAGATGTGTGCCATTCATGGACACTACAAGCTTGACCTGCTCTCCCCAAAAATGAACATCTTTAAATATAAATCTGTGGCCTGACCTCAGCTTACTGACACCTACAAGTCTGTCATTGACAGCAGCAGCACCCTGTTATGTAAAGACAGACATTTATTAATTGATTGATTAATTTTTTGAGCTTCGTAAATTATAACATATAGCATAATCTATCTATTATATAGTGCCTTTCATCTATCTATCTATCTATCTATCTATCTATCTATCTATCTATCTATCTATCTATCTATCTATCTATCTATCTATCTATCTATCTATCATTTAGTGCCTTCCCTATCTATCTACTCTCACACACATGTGAGTAGGAGTCAACTAAAGGGCCTGAATAATGGCAATTCCAACTCTAACCAGGGGGCAGCGGGGTGCACTAACTGTCTTTCTTGATCCCCTGCAGACCATTCTCGGGAAATCCCACAGGGTTCCGAAGCCACTGATGATTTCACTTCTGGTCCCACCTCTGATGATCATCATCGATGATCAACATCACTTCCTACACTGGCCTTTAAAGCCGCCATCTTGACTTTCAATCTATCTATCTATCTATCTATCTATCTATCTATCTATCTATCTATCTATCTATCTATCTATCTATCTATCTATCTATCTATCTATCTATCACATAGTGCCTTTAATATCTATCTATCTATTAGGAAGCTAATCAAAGACTTTGTTAAATGGTGCGACTTAAACCACTTACACCTGAACACCAGCATGACCAAGGAACTGGTGGTGGATTTTAGGAGGCCCAAGCCCCTCATGGACCCCGTGATCATCAGAGGAGACTGTGCAGAGGGTGCAGACCTATAAATACCTGGGAGTGCAGCTGGATGACAAATTGGACTGGACTGCCAATACTGATGCTCTGTGTAAGAGAGGACAGAGCCGACTATACTTCCTTAGAAGGTTGACATCCTTCAATATCTGCAATAAGATACTGCAGATGTTCTACCAGACAGCTGTGGCTAGTGCCCTCTTCTACGTGGTGGAAGGACATCTCACGCCAGGACAAACTTGTTAAGAAGGCAGGCTCTATTGTAGGAATGAAGCTGGACAGTTTAACATCTGTAGCAGAGTGACGGGCACTAAGCAAACTCCTGTCAATCATGGAGAAGTCACTGTATCCACTGAACAGTGTCATCTCCAGGCAGAGGAGTAGCTTCAGTGACAGACTGCTGTCACCATCCTGCTCCACTGACAGACTGAGGAGACCCCACACTATGCGACTCTTCAGCTCCACCCGGGGGAGTAAATGCTAACATTATTCAAAGTTATTGTCTGCTTTTACAAGGATTTTTTAACTACTCTTTAATTTAATATTGTTTTTTTGTATCAGTATACTGCTGCTGGATTATTTGAATTTCCCCTTGGGATTAATAAAGTATCTATCTATCTATCTATCTATCTATCTATCTACATGTCGCTGCAGGTCACTTTTAAAGGGCTTGGCTATTCTCAGCACACCCTGACTTTATAATGGAGGGTCCCATACAGTACAAGTTGACGGGTCTCCCTGATGCCACATGACACCTTTGGGGGGCTCTTGTCTTACTTCCTGTCATGCTAGCCCCAGTAGTAATTATCTCCCAGACCCCGTCCTTTATATTGGGGTACAGCAGGCCTACTAGTAGTCATCAGCAGGATGTCATCGCAGTTACCATCGGGACGTCCTAATGTCCGAATCCTGTCCTCGACAAGGATCTTTATTTTTTTTGGCATGAACAGCCTCTACCAGGCCATCCATTAAAGGGCTACAAAATAAAAAAGAAACCCAGGCCACTTCAGTCCTGCCATGCCCGTCAAACACCAAAGAGGCTGTGTGCACCTAACCCGCCTGCAGTGTTCATTTCCCAAGACATCTTGGGAGACTTCCAAAGCTAATTCTCACGCCAGAGACAAGAGGGGAGGCAGATAATTGCATAAGAAGAAGCCAGAGCTAAGCGCTGGCAGCTGGAGGGCACTTGATGCACAGATGTGATAACTTCATGCCTTGTGAGGCTTCAACTTCGTATCAGGAAAGGGACGGGTTAGGGGAAGCAATCTGGGATGATTTGTTCAGCCTGGATTTGACCGCCGTGACAATTGCTGCTGGAGCACTTGGGGGCATAATCAGAGCCCTAAATTCTTTTCTTTGGAGCCTGTAAGAAAAAGCAGTTAATTTAGAAGCAGTCTGCCACAAGTTTGCCAGAGGGCACTACACGATGGGAGTCCTTCAAAGCTAACCTCGGCGGATTGCTACAAACTCGATAGAAAAGTGTCTTGGGCTTGGAGATACGTGTATAAAACGCCTCGGCTCGACTTTCTAATAAGATTGAAAAGCGATGTCGGAGGTGGTGAGCTGCAGCTTTCCTCTGAGGTCTCCTCAGCTTCCATACGACCGCAAGCAAAGCAGAAAGAGACTTTGGAGTCGGCTCGCTCAGGTGACGGGGGACATGATATTCTACAAGAGGAAACATCACGACTTCTGTTTTTTCATTTTTTTTTTGGCCAGGAAGGCCGACCTATCTGAGCAAATGTGATTTCATGCAATTTATCCCTTTTAGGAGTGTAATAATGGAATATTAAAAAGAAAACATAAACTGCAGATAACTGCATGTATTTTATTTTTTAAACTCAATGTTAGCACTTAATGTATTTGATGTTTTAAAGTCCATTGCCTTCTAGACTTCAAGACTCCGGATTTATTCATTTGTCACTTACACAGTGTCACACACGGGCACATGGGAGGAAGCTAAAGGGCCTGAATGAGATCAATTCCACACCAGACCTGGGGGTGGCGGAGTGTACTGACCCTTACTCTCTTTCACTGCAGACTGATTGTGGGAAATTCCGCCTCGGGTACAATGACTTCACTTCCAGCTCCGGGCCTAATGATGTCACATCCTGTTCTGGCCCTGATGACCTCACTTCCCGTTCTGGCCCTGATGACCTCACTTCCATTTTCCGGCCCCGATTACCTCACTTCCCGTTCTGGCCCTGATGACTTCACTTCCCATTCTGGCCCAATGATGTCACTTCCTGTTCCGGGCCTGATGACCTCAGTTGCAGTTCTTAGTCTAATAACGTCACTTCCTGTTATGGGCCTGATGACCTCACTTCTAGCTCCGTGCCTAATGACCTTACTTCCTGTTTCCAGGACCTGATGACATCACTTGTGGTTCCAGGCCCAATGACGTCACTTCCCGTTTTGGCCCTGATGACCTCAATTCCGTTTTCTGGCCCCGAAGAAGTGTCATGTGACCAAAATGTCTGCAAATCCCCTTAAATGAAAGTCTGCAGTGTCACTTTAATCACGATGTCAGAATTGTTTGATTTGTAATTTAAAATGGTGGAGCAGAGGGGGAAATCAAAGAAATCAAGGAGTCTTTATCCCAAAATGAAATTTTACTTACCGAATAATGACAGAGTACTCCTTCCCATCATTCACTTTCACCGATGTATTAATCCTTTTCAGTCTTTCACCAGAATGGCAGGAAAAATGGAACTGTAATTAATAATTAAACTGTCATCAATATATACAGTAGGCAGCAGATTGAGGAAGTTTTCAGACACCCCTCACTTTTTATACATCAAGCAACACTCAATGCCCAAGAATGGCAAAGCAAAAACAGGACATTTTTAAAATTTGATTACAAATAAAAAAAAAATAAAATATCATACTTCAACAAGTAAGGGTGGCACGGTGGCACGGTGGCTCAGTGGGTAGCACTGCTGCCTTGCAGTCCCGGGTCCTCCCTGCGTGGAGTTTGCATGTTCTCCCCGTGTCTGTGTGGGTTTTCTCCCACAGTCCAAAGACATGCAGGTTAGGTGCATTGATGATCCTAAATTGTGCTTGGCGTGTGTCCTGCGGTGGGCTGGCGCCCTGTCCGGGGTTTGTTTCCTGCCTTGCGCCCTGTGTTGGCTGGGATTTGCTCCAGCAGACCCCCACAACCCTGTGTTAGGATATAGCGGGTTGGGAAATGACTGACTGACTGACTTCAACAAGTATGCAGACTATTTACTCAGCGCTCCATTGAAGCCCCTTTGGCAGACATTCATATTTGAGGATATTCTGCCGTCCTTCTCTGTAGGTCCTCTCACGCTCTGTCAGGTCGGATTTTAGTGACCATTGTGACGAAAGGCCAGGGCCATTACCCAGCTGGGATGTCAGCTGGGTGGAAGGACCGAGGGAGAGACCACATTGGAGTCATTATCTTCCAGACACTAGAGGGCAGCCCCCCTGGGTGGCTACTGCACCACGGATCCCGGCAGGGTATGATGGGAGTTGTAGAGGGTGAGCCAAACAGAAGAACCACATTCCAAATGTTTATTCTACAAAAATGCTACAAGATAAAATAAATTCCATGATGACACAAGAAAGGGGATACAATACAGATTTGTTTCACTGTGTTTTAAAAGTGATGTTTTCAAGGTGGCAGCCATCATTAGCAATACGCTCTTCAAACCGATTTCTGAACGCTCGCATGACTCGTTTGGCCATTTCAAGGGAAATAGCGGCGGTTTTGTGTCGAATAGCATCCTTGAGTGTTTCGAGGTTTTGAGGTCGGTGTGCATATACCGTAGATCCCGTTATATAAGCCGAGAATTTCGTCCTAGATTTTTGGCTTGGAGTTTGGGGGTCGGTTTATACAACGAGTATCGTTTCAGATTCAAGATTTCCAGCGCAATGCCGGTTTTGCCGATGAATACGGAAGTAAATAATGACGAAACCACAGAGCCATCTTTCAGGTGAAGAAGTAACTTTGCATGCCGGTACTTTAAATTAAATAAAGAATTTATTCAAAAAGTGTTGATTTTATTAATAA
Organism: Polypterus senegalus; assembly: GCF_016835505.1. Lineage (NCBI taxonomy): Eukaryota > Metazoa > Chordata > Cladistia > Polypteriformes > Polypteridae > Polypterus > Polypterus senegalus. Next base: position 11,244,145 of record NC_053169.1, read on the forward strand.
AATTTATAATAAATTATCGGGAAGTTTAAAATGAAATTTTTTGTCTTGATTTACGATCAACATCTTGCGTTACGAAACGGATGTGGTCACGTGTATCCGCTTGCGCGATTGTAAACAAACAACTGAGAGCGTTAGTAGCGTCAGTCGGAGCCCAGATACATGTGTTTGTGGATGTAATTTCCGTCATTGCAGTGATTTACCTATATATATATAATTCATTAAGACCATGCAAGCAAGACACATAATTGCAACGGAAGGAAGAGAAGGTAAAAGTAAGCGATTGCAATCGAAACGAAGATGGACATTGTGTGGAAATATCTCCTCCCTTCCTGCAGCCCAAAGATGTCAAATTAAATGGTGAGTACAGTATGAAATTGTTTCTAGAATAGAATGCCTTTTATTGTCACTATACGCATCTACAATGAGATTAAAAGCAGCTCCTTCAGTGCAGAAAAAAGTTCTGTATAGGGCTTGTATGGTTGTTTTTTAGCTTTAGCATAACGCCGGATCTGCGGCCCCGATTCCGCTTTCTTTCCCTCCTCCGTCTGTGTCGTCTCTTAGACCCGACAACAATCCACGGAGAGCCCGCTGGTCTCGCTATGTTGTCTGGGATGTTGTGCGTGTGATGAAAAACACTCGAAACAGATGTCTGGCTCTGGACATCGATGTCTATAAGGTTCTGAATGGTGTAGCGGATGTTCGCGAACCGATCGTGCACAAACAAGGACAAAAAATGTACAAAACAACAAAAAGTGCACTGAAAAGGAGAGCCCTGAGCCGCTGCGACCATGCGTGCCGCCATGCTCCTAGCTTAATCGAAGTAGGCTAGGCACTTTTTATAACTTTTTGGTTAGTACATTAGAAAAATTATTGGTGTTTTGGTAAATTATGCACATTATATTATATATCAAAAATGCCGGCAGTCTCAAATTCTCGCCGATAAACATTATAAATATACCTGAAGAGACACTTTTAAGGAAATTTAGAAAATTTTGCTTGGAGAAAGGGGTCGGCTTAAATACCGGTCATCTGCAAATACATGTAATTTAGTAGGTAGAGAAGGGGTTCAGCTAATATACCGGGTCGGCCTGTATTCCGGGATCTACGGTACCTTCGTGGCCCACACGGAGTGAGATCGGGCCAACTTAAAGGCCACCGACATCATTGCGCAGGGAGATCAGCTTCCCTGGAAACATTTCCTGCAAAACATACATGGATCTCCGCGCCGTATGAGCTGTTGCTCCATCCTGTTGAAACCAGGCAGCAAAAAGTCCTCTAACATTTCAATATAACGTTCTAAAGTGTCGGTGACCGTTGTACCCCCCACCCTCCTCAAAAACGTAAGGGCATACAATGCCAAATACTGGAACACGCTCACTGTGCAGGGGTCTCTGATGAAGTTTACGAGGGTTGGTTTCATCCTAGTAGCAAAAGTTTTGCTTATTTACACAGCCATGCAAATGGAAAATGTGCCTTGTCGCTGCACATGACGATGGCACCTCGATGAACGGTTTGCAGAATGTTCGCGCACAACTTTCCACGGCTCTCTCAGTCAGTTCCGGCACTGCCACCATTTTGTATGGATTGAAATTAAGGTCCTCATTGCCAAATCAAAGACGTGTTGGAAATGCCGAAGACAGAAGCAGGTTTGGGCGCTGAACGTCGAGGAGACTGCAAAATGGATGCCCTTACAGCTTGGATGTTTTTATACAGTCTGAAGATTTGCGGTTCAATGTTGTACCCGTCTGTCTAAATTTAGTCACCCACTGAAGAATTGTTTTCCGATTTGGGACATCACCGTTAGGAGGAATGCTGAAGTGCGTTCGGAAGGCACGTTGCGTAGTATTGTTTTGTCTTGGTATAGTAATATGTTACTGTACTTTCCCCCTTTTGTATTATTAATATGTAGCCTTTGTCAGAATGACTCAAATCTCATAGACTTACCACTCTTTATAAGGTATTATAGTATATAACTTCTCCCCACCTTCCCTTCCACATGTACAACCTCAGGCAATTAGGTGTAGTAAAAGACAAGCAGGAGTTAAGTTACAATTTAAATAATGCATCATTGATAATATTCACAAAATGATAACAATATGCAAAGTACAAGTGAATACTGGCAACCATACAACCTGATAAATGGTGATGTGTAGTTTCAGGCGGCACACAAACTTGTTAGTTATTCTAAATGTCTCTAGTTAAGTCCTCATTTGTGGTCAGCTTTCTTCAGAACAGGCCGCATGCCTGTCTCAATATGGCTGCCGAGCTGTGCTCTTCATTGTGTTGTCCTTTTCAGTTCATGGTGTGTGTCAGATGGTCTTTCATAGGTTTGGTAAGAGAGAGAGAGATTGAGGTAAAGCAAGCAAATTTATAGGTTTTCTGTCCAACCCCTACAGCCAATAGGGTGTTGAGGTACTTTAAGGCTTCTGATACAAGCCAATTCCAAACAGCCATACTTCAGACCAATGGGGGGACAGAATACCTTCACACCTGCCCCCGTGAAGCTTGCCAGTTAGGCAAGAACACATCAGATCTCAATGGGAAAAAAATCTTGCTTGCTATCTCTACTGATACGGACTGATATGGTGATGTGTTAGGAATGAAAGGATGGAAATGAAAATGATTAACCAACAGAGGGACACCCCGAAAATCAAAGGGAACAAGTGAGGCAGAAGGCAGGCGAGTCCATTTGGCCAAAACGTCATTGCAGCAACTCCAAATCTTACTCAGTAGTTTGTATGCCCCCCAATTGGCCTGATAATGTCCTAATGAGACGATGGTGTCCTGGGGGATCTCCTCCCAGATCTGGACCAGGGCATCACTGAGCTCCTGCACAGTCTGAGGTGTCGGATGGACTGAAACATGATGTCCCACCCAGAGGTGCTCTACTGGATTGAGTCAATGGTATCAATTCCTTCATCCTCTTGCCACATGAGGCCGGGCATTGTCGTGCACCAGGAGGAACCCAGGAGCCACTGCACCAGCATAGGGTGTGACACTGGGTCCAAGGATTTCATCCCGATGCCTAATGGCAGTCAAGGTGCCATTTTCTAGCCTGTAGAGATCTGTGCGTCCCTCCATGGATATGCCTCCCTCCCCAGATATACCATCACTAACCCACCACCAAACCGGTCATGCTAATCAATGTCACAGGCAGCATAATGTTCTCCATGGCTGCTTCAGACCCTTTCACGTCTATCACATGTGCTCAGGGTGAACCTGCTCTTATCTGTGAAAAGCACAGGGCACCAGTGGTGGACCTGCCAATTCTGGTATTCTATGGCAAATGCCAATCGAGCTCCACGGTGCCTACTTCAGGATGTTGGGCCCTCAGGTCACCCTCATGAAGTCTGTTTCTGATTGTTTGGGCAGAGATATTTATACCAGTGGTCTGCCTGCCTGCTGGAGGTCATTTTGTAGGCTCTGCCAGTGTTCATCCTGTCCCTCTTTGCCCAAAGGAGCAGATATCGGTGGATCCAGCTGATGGGTTAAGGACCTTCTATGAAGGGCCCTGTCCAGCTCTCCTAGAGTAACTGCCTGTCTGTCTCCTGGAATCTCCTCCATGCCCTTAAGACTGTGCTGGGAGACACAGCAGACTTTCTGGCAATGACATTAATTGATGGAGAAGTTGGACTACCTGTGCCAGCTCTGTAGGGTCCAGGTATGGCCTCATGCTACCAGTAGTGACACTGACAGTAGCCAAATGCAAAACGAGTGACAAAACAGATGAGGAGATAAAAATGTCAGTGGCCTCCGTCCACCTGTTAACCCATTCATTCCTGTTTTGGGGGTCGTCTCATTGTTTCCCCTCTAGTGCACCAAAGCATCTGAAACTGATGAACAAGCCCCTCTGCTACTTAACGGAGCAGATCAATAGCCCACAAGTGTCACTGACTTGATGTTATACTCTCATTATAAAGTGTTCCTTTAATTTTTTTTGATATAATGAAATACCTGAAGAACTCCTTCCTCAATAAAAAGTTTCAGGAAATGAAAGTCTGGCGCAGGTCGCTGGCCAACAAGCAAGGTGCCCTGCGAATGCCGAGTTGAGAACCTCAAGTGAAGGTTGTTCTCTTCCCACAGAGTGACTCCATCATACATCATAATTGAGTCCCCAGAGTAGCGAATATACGTGGAAATGTCACCTGGAAGACATAAAAATTCAACATTTCTTTTTTTTTTAATAACAAACTCACAAAGATTGCTCTCTTGCCACCTTAAGGCTGCCCAATAAGAGCCCTTTTTACTGATTTTACATTTTTCGCTCAAATGTCACATTTTAGAGCACAGTGTCACCAATAAAAGCAGCCTGGCCAGCCCTGAATGTTAAACCGGCTTTCCAAATAAACCACAGTGAGACCGTTCGCAAAGATGGACGTCTCCTTAAGGGAAAATTCTAATTAATTAACCTTCTATGTAAAGGTCACATTAATCACCAGCACCTTCTCATGTAGGCCCGTTGACTCGTAGCCTAAAGCATCCAATTTTGGTGATGGACAAGGCAAAAAAAAATACTAATTTGAAAATAATCGATCAATGTCAGCAATCTTGAAGCCATAGCCTGATAATTACAAGCCGTCCTTTAAGGTCTTTTGTTGGCTCTGAAGGCGCCAATGAATTTTGGATTAGAATTTTTGGACCAATTAAAGCAAAGTTACTCCTTCTGAAGTTTGGCAGATGCAAAGAGTGTCAAATAAAACATGGAAATTAAGAAAGCACCAGTTGCCGAAATGTCCCGTGATGGACTGGCATGCCGTCCAAGGCGCATCATGAGCTTAAGTTCTTGCAGAAAGACCGGGAGGAAACATGAGCAGCCAGTTGGCCAAAATCATAAGAGTCGAGTGAGTCAGTTATAACCAAACACAGACCCCCAGGGGTTCATTACCTCCAGAAATGCTCTTGACTGGACATTTCCACGTCTCCATTGTCTGCTGACTCTACGTCAATGATAGCGGGCTTTACAGTTGTCATAATATGCTTACTTTAGTAAAAATGTAATTTAATCCGTTATGTTGGGTGTTTGAAAGAGTTTATACGTTCATGTCTTTAAATGGTGTATAATTTATAAATATAATGTTATTGAAAACTAATAATAGACTGTACTCTGTGGTGGGCAAAATGGGCTTGAACTGACAAGGTCTACTCCTGTCCTGGGACTCTGATACAGACAGATAGATAGATAGATAGATAGATAGATAGATAGATAGATAGATAGATAGATATGAAAGGCACTATATAATAGATAGATAGATAGATAGATAGATAGATAAAAGGCCCTATATGATAGATAGATAGATAGACAGACAAACAGACAGATAGATAGATAGATAGATAGATAGATATGAAAGGCACTATATAATAGATAGATAGATAGATAGATAGATAGATAGATAGATAGATATGAAAGTCACTATATGATAGATAGATAGATAGATAGATAGATAGATAGATAGATAGATAAAAGGCACTATATGATAGATAGATAGATAGATAGATATGAAAGTCACTATATGATAGATAGATAGATAGATAGATAGATAGATAGATAGATAGATAGATAGATAGATCCTGCTCTGGCCACTGTTTGAGTGGAAGGCAGCAATCATCTCTTGATGGTCCATTCTGGCTCACATTCTCATCTTCACTTTGCCATACTGGAGTTAATCTAAAAAGAACACCTTTTTGGACGTGTCTTTCTTTCTCTGGATAAAGCCTCTTTGGAATATGAGGAGAAACAAGCAAATGGCACACAGCCAGAGACGAGGCTGAGAATTGAACCCAGCTCCCCGGGGGTGTGAGGCAGCAGTGCACGTCTCACCTCTAGTTAATTCACTGCACACCATTACCAGTGCCGTCCCGTTCCTCGGTGCTGTTGTTGTTCTTCTCATCTCTATTTCTTATCACACGTCTTCTCAAGTCTACACGGGCCGCACCACAAACCACAGGAGTCTCGGTTGCTATATCAGTTATCAGAGAACGGATCCTTTGTGAATTAGAACACTGAAAATGCACACTGTGTTCTCAGAAGGTAGCATCTGGTGTAAATGTCACATTTAATCATTTGAGTTTTTCTCTACGTCTTAATGGTTATTTTAAATTTTTGACAAGCTAGAAAAAGCACCTTTTCCAATGCAGTTCATTTTCATTTCTCAAATATCCTTTCCCATTGCTATTTCAATTCTTTTTCATTTTCAGTTATGTGTATTTTTTCAGTAATTTGAAATACTGTAGCTCACAACAAATAGTTTAGCCATTGGTATTATGGGATGACATCCAACAGACTAAGAGAGAGTAGGAATGAACAATATTTACTTATAGGACCTTTCCATTGTGAACACCATCCAATGGCAACCCAC